>NC_060172.1:35440198-35443469 GCF_021292245.1 Micropterus dolomieu
CTACATACACTGCAATAAAATGCTTAACAGTTTTATATATAAACATACCTGCAACAATGGGACACAAACACAACCACAGTTGCTCAGCATGAATGAGATGTTGGTCAGAGGTCCAAAACAACCTTTTGCTGGGAATTTCTGTTAACAAAATGATACCGCTGAGTAGATAGACCATGGTTAATAGTCCCAATTTTAACAGGAATTTAACCATAAACATATGTTAATTATTTACACTGTTACATACACCCCCCTTAAATTCTGTTAAACTCCAGGCAACATATAAGCATTACCAGAACAATTAAGGTCAATATGAAATTCTCCCATAAGGAGTGTAAAAGGAAAGGGTGGTACCATGCACCATACTTATTACAGACCAAAGAAGATGCCATTTACATCTCCTGAACACACCACATAGCTCTCATTACATACTTCAAATCCAACCGAATAACAAAGTCCTCACTTGACCGAGACCCATACAAAACTTAAAAGTCTGATAGGCTAGACTTCAAACATTCTACTGAGGAAAGTGAAAACAGAACTCGAGACAGGCAAGCTATCCTCAACCTTTTGTGTTGACATCTCATAAATCAACCTATTGGGGGGGTCTGACATGTCTCCCCAATCTTGTAGTGACTGCCCCAGTACGACCTGCATGTAACCTATGAGGCTGCGTGCTAACTGCGGGACATTGGTCAATGCCATCTGTAGAAGTTAAGCGAGCTACATCAACAGAGTCTGGATCAGGTAATTGAGCTGCACTGAGAGGGTCTGGATCAGGTAAGTCAGCTGCACTCACTGAGTCTGGATCAGGTGATGGGATCTGACATCGCCTCAGCCTCCTCCATTGTAGCGAAGCCATGTGCAGGACAGTCAAGAGTTCCAGCAAGGACATCGTCGGGGACGGAATCACTTTTTGCATCAGGGGATAAATCACCATTCACAGCATCATTGCTAACAGGATCCAGAACTTCAGGAGTATGCATGAGCCAGTCCATAGTCTGGGCATTGCGATCCACATTGTCCACCACCACTGAATCCTGCCCACTTCCACCAGCCACATCAACAGGGTATGAGCCCACAAGGGAGACTGGTGTTTCGACCACATCCAGGTAAAGAAAGTCAACTGGGAGTAGAAGGTTCCTGTGCACAACTCTCTCTCTGCCAGTTTGAGCATCTTTTATCCTGTACACATTAATCCCGGACCTCACTGAAACAATGTCATAAGGGGATGAATCCCATTTATCAGCAAGCTTCCTCTTGCCCCTTTCACCACAATTGGCCAGCAAGACTCGATCACCCACAGCCAATGGGGATCCCCTGACCTTGCGGTTATAGAGCCTGGCGTGACGTACTTGCTCTCCAAGACTGTGCTGTCGAGCAATCTGTGTGGCCTCACACAAGTCCTGCTTCAAGTGAGTAACAAACTCATTACAGCTGACCACATTTTCATCCTGGAGCACATGCTGGAACATGATGTCGATAGGAAGGCGCGGAACTTGCCCAAACATCAAGAAAAATTGGGTGAAGCCAGTGGTCTCGTGTACTGTGCAGTTGTAGCAGAAGATCAACGTCTGCAAAACCTGTGGCCACTTGGCTTTTGTTGTCGGTGGAAGGGTTCTCAACATATTTCCAAGAGTCCTATTGAAGCGTTCTGTGACACCATTACCCATTGGGTGATGGGTGGGGTGGTACGTGAGTGTGTGGTTTGTGCACCCCCGCCATCTCCAAAAGGTCTCTCATGAGCCTGCTTTCAAAGTTGGCACCCTGATCCGAATGGATTCTTTTGGGGAAACCATATACACAGAAAAAATCATCCCATAACCGACGAGCAACATGTTTTGCAGATTGGTTCCTACAGGGGAAGGCGTGTGCCATTTTTGAGAAAGGGTCCGTTACTACCAAGACATCGACTGTTTTCTTGTTGCTCAGTTCGGCAGACCAAAAGTCAATACACACCAATTCCATCGGTGCAGATGTCTGAATGTTTTCAAGGGGTGCACGAGCCTCAGATTCAGGTGTTTTGCCAACAACACATCTCTCACACTGGCGTACGTGGTTCACTATATCTCTTTCCAGTCCAGTCCAGAAAAAACATTCCCTGGTGAGGGAGAGAGTACGTGCACAACCCTGATGGCCAGCAGCATCATGAATGCAGAGCAGGATCTGATGTTTAAGGCCATCCAGTACAATAAACTGGAAGAGCTTCTTATTCACCCGGTGGTTTTCCTCACTCTGTACAGGATCCCATTTTTTAGCTTTAGCTTTTTCCATTGTCTGAGGAGCTTAGTGATGCAGGCAGGTTCAGATGCTGCTTCATGTCTGGTAGATTTCCTATGACGTCGCACATAAAATAAAACTCTACTTATCGTTGTATCCTGCTCCTGAAGGCAGACAATAGAAGGGTCCTCACCAAGCAGCTGTGGCAACGGTGGGTAAGCGCTAGGCAGACTGGCTAATCCACAACCCCCTTGGGCATCCAGCGCAGCTGACACCTCTTCTGGACTAATGGAACCCCCAACGTGCTGAGACACAGCCCCAGCACCAGGATCTGGCGACTCTGGCCCTGACTCCCGTACATCTTGACAATTATTGGTCAGCCTAAAAGCATCCTGCACTGTGCCCCTGACAATGCCATTGACCTCGTTCAGAAGTTGAACATAAGGTTCTTTCAGCAATGGATGACTAACACATGATTGGACAAAGGGCTCACTGCTCAAGGCGTCTGCAACAGTGTTCTTAATACCTGGTACATACTTCAGATCAAAGTCATACGCTGCAAGCTTGGCCACCCATCTTTGTTCACAGGCGTCCAGGTGGGGCTTTGTCAAGATGTAGGACAGGGGATTGTTATCTGTCCAAGCAGTGAAGTGCCATGTTAAGTCTGTTGTAACAAACCTTGGAGTAAAAATGGATTGTGATTTTAAAATGGAGAAGCAGATCAATTCTGTTGTGAAAGTTTCTTTCAACTTAGGCTTTATACTAAGCTTAAGCCCTTTTTATCCCTCACAGACTTTGAGAGGGTTATACATGCATTTGTCACAGCACGCCTTGACTATTGTAATGCTCTGTATATAGGTGTTGGTCGACTACAACTGGTTCAAAATGCTGCCACTCGTCTCCTTACTGTCCTTGCCTCTCTTCACTGGCTCCCAGTTAATTTTAGGATTGATTTAAAGATTCTATTGTTTGTTTTTAAAGCCCTTCATGGACTAGCTCCAGTCTATATCACTGATCTGTTGAAGCCACATGCTCCTTCAAGGTCATTAAGGTC
>NC_060172.1:35443569-35468662 GCF_021292245.1 Micropterus dolomieu
ACGTACTTGCTCTCCAAGACTGTGCTGTCGAGCAATCTGTGTGGCCTCACACAAGTCCTGCTTCAAGTGAGTAACAAACTCATTACAGCTGACCACATTTTCATCCTGGAGCACATGCTGGAACATGATGTCGATAGGAAGGCGCGGAACTTGCCCAAACATCAAGAAAAATTGGGTGAAGCCAGTGGTCTCGTGTACTGTGCAGTTGTAGCAGAAGATCAACGTCTGCAAAACCTGTGGCCACTTGGCTTTTGTTGTCGGTGGAAGGGTTCTCAACATATTTCCAAGAGTCCTATTGAAGCGTTCTGTGACACCATTACCCATTGGGTGATGGGTGGGGTGGTACGTGAGTGTGTGGTTTGTGCACCCCCGCCATCTCCAAAAGGTCTCTCATGAGCCTGCTTTCAAAGTTGGCACCCTGATCCGAATGGATTCTTTTGGGGAAACCATATACACAGAAAAAATCATCCCATAACCGACGAGCAACATGTTTTGCAGATTGGTTCCTACAGGGGAAGGCGTGTGCCATTTTTGAGAAAGGGTCCGTTACTACCAAGACATCGACTGTTTTCTTGTTGCTCAGTTCGGCAGACCAAAAGTCAATACACACCAATTCCATCGGTGCAGATGTCTGAATGTTTTCAAGGGGTGCACGAGCCTCAGATTCAGGTGTTTTGCCAACAACACATCTCTCACACTGGCGTACGTGGTTCACTATATCTCTTTCCAGTCCAGTCCAGAAAAAACATTCCCTGGTGAGGGAGAGAGTACGTGCACAACCCTGATGGCCAGCAGCATCATGAATGCAGAGCAGGATCTGATGTTTAAGGCCATCCAGTACAATAAACTGGAAGAGCTTCTTATTCACCCGGTGGTTTTCCTCACTCTGTACAGGATCCCATTTTTTAGCTTTAGCTTTTTCCATTGTCTGAGGAGCTTAGTGATGCAGGCAGGTTCAGATGCTGCTTCATGTCTGGTAGATTTCCTATGACGTCGCACATAAAATAAAACTCTACTTATCGTTGTATCCTGCTCCTGAAGGCAGACAATAGAAGGGTCCTCACCAAGCAGCTGTGGCAACGGTGGGTAAGCGCTAGGCAGACTGGCTAATCCACAACCCCCTTGGGCATCCAGCGCAGCTGACACCTCTTCTGGACTAATGGAACCCCCAACGTGCTGAGACACAGCCCCAGCACCAGGATCTGGCGACTCTGGCCCTGACTCCCGTACATCTTGACAATTATTGGTCAGCCTAAAAGCATCCTGCACTGTGCCCCTGACAATGCCATTGACCTCGTTCAGAAGTTGAACATAAGGTTCTTTCAGCAATGGATGACTAACACATGATTGGACAAAGGGCTCACTGCTCAAGGCGTCTGCAACAGTGTTCTTAATACCTGGTACATACTTCAGATCAAAGTCATACGCTGCAAGCTTGGCCACCCATCTTTGTTCACAGGCGTCCAGGTGGGGCTTTGTCAAGATGTAGGACAGGGGATTGTTATCTGTCCAAGCAGTGAAGTGCCATGTTAAGTCTGTTGTAACAAACCTTGGAGTAAAAATGGATTGTGATTTTAAAATGGAGAAGCAGATCAATTCTGTTGTGAAAGTTTCTTTCAACTTAGGCTTTATACTAAGCTTAAGCCCTTTTTATCCCTCACAGACTTTGAGAGGGTTATACATGCATTTGTCACAGCACGCCTTGACTATTGTAATGCTCTGTATATAGGTGTTGGTCGACTACAACTGGTTCAAAATGCTGCCACTCGTCTCCTTACTGTCCTTGCCTCTCTTCACTGGCTCCCAGTTAATTTTAGGATTGATTTAAAGATTCTATTGTTTGTTTTTAAAGCCCTTCATGGACTAGCTCCAGTCTATATCACTGATCTGTTGAAGCCACATGCTCCTTCAAGGTCATTAAGGTCTGCGAACCAGTCTCTTCTTCTTGTCCCTAAAACACGGCTCAAGAACAGAGGGGATTGAGCTTTCTCAGTCGCAGCCCCAAGACTGTGGAATGAATTGCCTCTTCATGTCAGACTGGCACCAAGCCTTACGGTTTTTAAATCGCGACTTAAAACACATTTTTATTCCTTGGCTTTTAATCTGGCATGAGAACTGTATGTTGTATTTGTCTGGTGTTGTATTTTGTGTATTTATTGTTTCATTTCAATGTACAACACTTTGGTCAACTTGGTTGTTTTAAATGTGGCTTAGAAATAAAGTTTGATTGATTGATTGATTGATTGTCACGGCAAATATCTACATATGCAATTCATTATTAATTATTTAATTAATTACATTCATTTTTTTAATCGCTTGAAAGCCCTAATTATTATTTGTCTATTATTAACAGAAATTCACCACATGAAGCTTGAACAAATAAGTTACAGTCAGGGCTTGACATTAACTTTTTTGCTCCAAAGTTACTAGCCACAGCATTTTAACTATCCACATTTTTGTTGTTGAGAAATTACATTTTATATGATTATATATATTATTACATATGATTGTTTAGTTGACTATGGTGTGCTAAAACTGGCATGCTAAAATTTACTACCATTATCATTAGCTCTGATAAGGTTGTGTGTAAAGCTCCTTTTTCATGAAAACATGATAAGATAGACAAGACAAGATAAACACGTAACTAGAGTACCTTCTTATTGCATATAATAAAAGTGCTGCATTGGTGTAGAAGATTAATTAAAAAAGATAAAAACTAAACATGAAAAAAAATAGCTTCAGAAACACTGTTTAAATATTCATTTATGACAGCATTAAAAACTGTATACAGGGTAGGAAAATGATCTGCTTTAGAAACAAAGACCAAAGAAGAAGAAATACTTTTTGTCTAAGAAAAAATCCACAATTAAGGCAGGATTCAAATTTTATGTTGGCCTATATCATTTAGTGCGCTTTTGTTTTGCATCTGGATTACCTCAGAACTCTGACTGGATTTACATTTATCATCATGAGCTCTGGTCGCTCTGAATAACTGCGTCCACCTGAAACGAGTATACAGGTCTTTATTTTCCAGATTATTCCGATAAAAAAGCATCTACTGCTTTCCCACATGACATGAGTAGCCTACTTGTATTAAAACATAGAATCAACTCTGAAAAGATAGTTGCGATGTGATGATATGATGGGATGTGAGTGCAACCCTCCTGTTTTCTTTTTAAATACCACCATGTCCCTTAATCATGAAGATATCTGTAATTTTGCAGCATTAATGGCACTGTCCTCCTGCCTTTTCTCTTTCTCTTGTTCTCCTGCGCATTTTTCTCCACACTGGTCAGCCACGCACACTCACACTCATGTGCATCTCCACATCTTGTTTCCAGTGTTGTCGGTCAAGACAAAAGGCTTCACGAATGTACCAATGAGCAAACACTATGTGCAGGTATTCTTCATGGTATTCTTCGTGCTGTAGTGTCACATTGCAATTAGTTTGTTATTTCAAGTGCCTTTTGACAAGATTACAATTTTTCAACACGCCAAAGTGGCTAGTGAGAGTGACTGTGTTACATACCATAGCTGAAATCTACCCGCATTTGGCAGGTGTTAATGTCAAGCCCTAGTTACAATAACAAAGTTATAGAACTATCTGCTGCCCAGACACAAGCCTCTTACTCAGGTCGCTTTTGGTAGCAACGATGATAGTGTCAGTCCTCTTTAGGAAGCGCAGCAAGGAGATATTTACCTCCACTGAGGAACTTGTAATGGGAGAGAGCTCTGGGCTCGGGTTCCTTTTATATCTCTGAACACAAAACGGCTAGGTATGAGTAGCTTGTTCTTTGTGTAAAGACTATAGCCAGTCTCAGTTACCTGAAGGCCCGTCATTGTCATGGATGTGAGGCCCAACAGCGGAGAATACGCAGCAAGTCTGTTTTTGACAGCACAGAGCGATCCGGGCAGGAAGTCATAAACAGAACAACATTGAGAATCCGGTGGATTTTCAAAATAAAAGACCCTGTGCAGAATCCTGATTGAATTTAAAATAAACACAATTAAAACAGCCAAAAAGATAAACCAGTTAACTACGTAGCCAACTTAACCATGGTAGAAGCAGAAAACCAAGCACTAATTAACAAAGCAACAAAATCTAAACATGTCAGCAAAATCAGGCAGGCAAAATGTTCTGCTTCAGCAATGGAAACCATTTCTTCTACAAAAATTGTTGTTTTGTGTTCTTGTGTCATTTTATTTTTTTATTGGTCTAATTATCCTGGATATTACTAGGAACACATGTGCAACTAAATGCAATCCAATACAATTGGCCAGCAATAAATCCCACCTTTTGAAGGTTTTATTCAGTTTTTGTTGACACTGTGTCAGAGACATGTTAATTCAACTCAACTCCACATCACTCTATCAAACAGTTTAAGATGACTCAGTGATTAGTCCTGACTTAAGCATGCATTGATCTCATGTCTTCAGTAATTCTTGCATCCATTTTTTGTATGCATGCTTCATGTTATTGTGGTTGTTTTTTCTTGTCACTGTTGCAGGTTGCTGTGGCCAGGATGAGAAGCACACAACAAGTTTATGCTCTGAAAATTATGAATAAGTGGGACTTGCTGAGGCGAGGAGAGGTACACACACAGACACAAAGCTGCAGTCACATTCACAGGACAAAAAAACATAGGAAAAAAGGAAAGAAAAGTCAAATTGTGGCATATGCTCTTTGATTTAAGATGGGTGTCCTTCAGTTGTTTGTAGCTCAGTGTGACATTCATCTGGCCATCTGTCTTTCTGTTTTTTATGTTTGTGTCTCATACAGACAGCATGTTACCAGGAGGAGAGGGAGGTTTTGCTGAGGGGTGACAGACGCTGGATTACAGAGTTGCACTATGCCTTTCAGGATGACAACTTTCTGGTAAGTACAAACACGGCCAATAAATTGTGTCAATTAAATGTTTTGTACAAATATGACCTGCTAGGCTACAGCATATTCTGTATTTAACTTAAATCTCACTGACATTTTCCTCACCATCTGCTCCCTCCTACCCCAGTACCTGGTGATGGATTACTATGTAGGGGGGGACCTGCTGACTCTGCTCAGTAAGTTTGGAGATCGCATCCCTGAGGACATGGCTCAGTTCTACCTGGCTGAGATGGTCATGGCCATTGACTCTGTCCACAGACTAGGTTTTATACACAGGTAGATTATTAACTAAATTATAACTAAAGTTGCTGATCATATTGTTTTGATTGGATTTTAGTTTCAGACTGCAACATATCTCACAACATATGCAATCTCTCCTGGAACTGTAATATGACAAGTATAAAAGCACTGCAAACAAACTATGCCATGGTTTTGATATCTGACCTTTAGAGGTGACAATTGCCCCTCTACCCCATATGTTACACAGAGACATCAAACCTGACAACATCCTGCTGACAGCTGATGGACACATCAGACTAGGGGACTTTGGTTCCTGTCTGAGACTCCTAGAGGATGGGATGGTGAGGGTTGACACTTACATGTTTGAAGAGATACTCTCTAAACCCCAATCCCAACCCTAAACAAATCATGGTTTAAACATATTTTCATGTGAATAACAGTTTCACACAACATAACAAATGCCTGTAGACACTTTTTTTTTGTTTTGAAATACATTCCAATCCAGCCTACTGATTTCCTTGCAGGTTCACTCATCTCTAGCAGTTGGGACCCCTGACTATTTGTCTCCAGAGATTTTAAGGGCAGTAAAGGGAGGTGGAGGTTATGGTCCTGAATGTGACTGGTGGGCTCTGGGTATCTGTGCCTATGAGATGTTGCTGGGGAACACACCCTTCTATGCAGAGTCCATCTCTGAAACTTATGCCAAGATCATCCACTTTCAGGTACACTGACAAATTCTGCAAACAACGGTCATGTCAAAAATTGGCATATCAATTCAATTCAAATCTATCTATCTATCTATCTATCTATCTATCGTAAAACTTGCTGTGACATGGTGCATTATCCTGCTGGAAGTAGCCATCAGAAGACTGTGGTCATGAAGTGATGGCCATGGTCAGCAACAATACTCAGGTAGGCTGTTGTGTTTAAACGATGCACAATTGGTACTAAGGGGCCCAAAGTGTGCCAAGAAAATCCCCACCACCACCAGCCTGAACAGTTGATACAACGCAGGATGGATCCATGCTTTCATGTTGTTTACTCCAAATTCTGACTGTACCATCAGAATGTCGCAGCTGAAATCGAGACCCATGGGACATTATTTCAGCCTGTTACCTGGCAGAAATACCCTTCATACAACTGGGTTCATGAAAATTGTTATAAAAGATTAATTGGTAACTTAGATTAGAGATTTCTTATTCCTTCACTGCAAAATGTCCAATTTAAATTGTGTTACTGTGCAAAATGCTGACGGACAATAAAATAGTGGACAGCAATTATTAGTGTTGGAATATTAATATCTCAGTGCAAATGTCCTCTGCTTTTGTCTGCAAAGCAACTTCCATTTTTGATAAATGAAAAAAATGAAAAAATAATTGGATTAAATTGACCTGCTTGGAGTTCAACAACAAGCTCTTGGTGTGAGATAACAGCACTACTGAATCTCTAGACAAACGCCAACAGAAATCAACGGATCACAAAATGACTCGTGAAAAGTATCAAACTGTGTGTGTTATTTCCTAGTCATGTTTTTACAGTACCAATCCTGATCTGAGTCCTTAAGTACTAAGTGCCCATGCAGAGTTTTATCTCATGCATTTTCACATTAATTATCTGCATATTTTTCCTTAATAATATGGCTGCACAGTTCACCATAGCATAAAATGCAGGGGGAGCAAAGAAAGCTGTCACTTCACACTACCGTATGAAGGATATTTGTCTTCATCCTAACTGTTAAGATAAAGGACACCCTACGCCTGCACAAATCTCAGACAGTTGAAGTCTGAAGGTACTATACCTTCTTGTTTCCTAATCAGCGTATTTTCTGTGACAAGATAGAAACAAAGGTCAAGGGCAAAACTGAACATCTTACGAAGTTCAGAGCTGGAAACGCAAAGAGCCAGCCTGAAAAGTTAACAATACTATTGCTTGAAGTGGGGTGGTATGCTCCGGCACCTCGACATTTTACTCTTTGGCGTACCGGGAGATTTCTTTGTGTACCAGGACTTCTCCCAAGCTGCTGGTACTCTCCTCTGCCCTCTCCAAAATCAGGTTCTCTGGCGCTACGTGACGCTCACCTGTTCTCGCCTGCCTGCCTGCCTGACTCTGTCAGCAGAGAGACGAGGGAGAAGAGAATTTTCACTGGGGACAGGTCAGAATCAGAATGTCTCCATCACTTTTTGAAAGCTTTTGTTAAAAATGTTCTGAACAACAGCAACAATAAATGGTAAATAACAAATGAAATGATGGACAAATTGTAATGCAGCTGAAATATAGAAGAAGCAAATGTGCATTGTCCAAAAGTTGATTACTCCATTAGATTCCATAGTATTTTTATATTTTGAATTGTCACCTGCCACCTTAATTTTGTTCCCCTTCATATAAATAAAGACATTTCCATAAATTGGTACAGAAAATGTCTCAAGAATGCAGGAACGTCAGTATTTAATACACAAAGTCATTAATGTTATGTAATGTTATTTACTAGTTTCATGTTACGGTTGAGGATAGAGGTGGGGGGGGGGCAGGGTTCTGGCACCTGTTTTTGTCAACTTCAAGCACTGATCAAGAATAGGTTAAGGGAACTGAAAACGAGGCTCTTTAGCACAAGGTGAATACTAAATACCTTTTGTATTGTAACAAAGTCCAACCCTGTTTCCAGAAAAAGTTGGCATGCTGTCCATCCATCCATCGTCAACCGCTTAGCCTGTGTACAGGTCGTGGGAGGCTGGAGCCAATCCCAGCTTACATCAGGTGAAAGGTAGGATACACCATGGACAGGTCGCCAGTCCATCCCAGGGCCACACATGTACAAACAACCACTTACACTCATACTTACACCTAAGGACAATTTTAGAGACACCAATTAACCTAGCCTGCATGTCTTTGGATGGTGGGAGGAAGACTGAGCATTGGCATGCTGTATAAAATGTAACCAGAAACAAAATGTAATCATGTGCAAAATATTGATACCCCTATATAATTGAAAATAGCAGAGTCAACTTATCAAATGTTGAAACTGAGACATGTTATTGTTTAGGAAAAGTATATGCCTATTTCAAAATTTTCTGCCAGCAACACTTTTCACAGAAGTTGGGACAGGCTCATGTTTACCACTACGTTACATCACCTTGTCTTTTAACAGCACTCTGTAAGCATCTTTGAACTGAGGAGACCAACTGCTGTAACGTTGAAAGTGTAATGTTTTCCATTCTTGCCCAATCTAGGATTTCAGCTGCTCCACAGTTCGGGGTCTCCTTGCTGTATTTTATATTTCATAATGTGCCAAACATTTTCAATGTGTGACAAGTCGGGATTGCAGGCAGGCCAGTTTGGCACCTGGACTCTTTTACTATGGAGCCATGCTGTTGTTAATTCGTTTAGAATGTGGTTTGGCATTGTCCTGCTGAAATAAGCATGGCTGTCCCTAAAAAAGAGAGCTTCTACTTGGCAGTATATGTTGCTCCAACATCTGTATATATCATTAGCATTAATGGAGCCTTCATAAATGTGCAGGTTACCCGTGCCATGTGCACTAATGCATCCCCATACCATCACAGATGCTGCCTTTTACACTGGGCACTTATAATGAATTGGATGGCCCTCTCCTCTTAAGTCCAGAGTATGCGAGGTCCATGAATTCATATGTGGACTTGTTAGACCACATGCCAGTTTTCCACTTCGCCTTAGTCCATCTTAAATGAGCTTGGGTCCACAGAAGGCAGCAGCATTTCTGGTTTATATACAGTTTCCTCTTTGCATGGTAGAGTTCCAGCTTCCATTTGTGGATGCAGCAACAAATAGTGTTCACGGACACGGGTTTTTGGAAGTGTTCCTCAGCCCATGCAGTGATGTCGTCAATTGAACCCTGTCTGGTTTTGATGCAGTGCTGTCTTAGAGCCTAAAGCCCACGGCTATCCAATAGCCTATTGGTTTTCAGCCTTATCCCTTGAGCACAGAGATTTCTTCTGTTTCTCTTAATTACTGTAGACAATGAAATGTCCAGATACATTATTCTTAAATGATGGAATGCTGGAATGTTCTTTTTACACCCAATCATGTTAGAAACCGGTTTCCAGATAACCTCATTAATTGTGAGATGTTCCACCAGGTCTATGTTTGTAGCTTATAACTTTTCCTGTCTTTTATTGTCCTTGTCCCAACTTTTTTGAAAGGTGTTGCTGGCATCAAATCCAAAATGGGATTAATTTTTTCAAAAAACAACATTTTCAAGCTTCAATATTTATTAAGTTGTATTTGTGCTATGTTCAATTAAATATGGGGTATCAATGTTTTGCACAGGCTGGAAACAGGCAGGCAGGCAGGCAGGCAGGCAGGCAAGACAAGACAAAAAGCAACCACAACACACTACAATGACCAGACAGAGACTGAACAGAAACAATAACATATATACACAGGGTTAATGAGCAGGGCGGGGGCAACACAGGTGACAGAGATGAGACTAACAAGACAAAGGCAGGCAGAGAGAGCAGGAAAACAGACATTAACTGGTTGCAAAACACAAGGCAAGAATCTAATTGGAACTCAAAACACAGAACACAAGCAGACAGATCACAAATAACCAACAGGGAAACAGAGTGGACTGGGATCAGACAAAAACACAGAGCAGATCGCCATCACGCAGGCAATGGAAAAAAACTAACTAACACCGGCAATACTAAACCCAAAACTAAAGACAAAGCTGAAACACTAAGACAGACTAAATAACAGATACAGAAAAGACTAAAATACCAAAACTGACAATAAACTTAACAAAGCAGGCAGGCACACAGTGTGACATTTTCATGTCATTTGAGCACCTGCAGAGACATATTACTGTTATCTCCAACTAAGATCCTTGCTGAGAGCTAATTTGGGTCCTGAAATGACTCCTGCCTGTCATGAATGTTGTTGAAAGATTTCTTTATGATGGGAACACACATAAATTTATTTCCAAAATGTATCGCCTGTTGTTGAGTGAGGGACCAAAACCAGGCGAGCATAAGTCTAGATGAAATGGGAGTCAGATCTCAATGTTACAATTGATGAACAGTTTGACAGAATTTTGTCAATACAGCTTGTCAACTATTATCAATGCCTGGTACAGATTGATTAACTATAATATTCTACATCAATTATACCTTAGCCCAGAAAAATTACACTCATTCAAATCTAACCTGTCAGAAATGTGCTTCAGGTGTGAAACTGAAGTTAGTTCCTTTTTGCACTGTACCTGGCTGTGTATGAAAGTTAGGCCTTTTTGGCATGATATCAGCTCCACTCTAACCAGGATCACAGGAGTTAATGTTCCTGCGGACCCTGAACTTTTTTTTATTGGGAAACTTTACAATTATTCGTAGTTCTCTAAACAATGCACAACTGCATGCATTGCAACTTGTCCATTGTTTCATTTGTTATTTAACATTTATTGTTGCTGTTGTTCAGAACATTTTTAACAAAAGCTTTCAAAAAGTGATGGAGACATTCTGATTCTGACCTGTCAGTATTTTTAATATTCCCACCCTATCCAGGCTGTGATTGGTCGGTTCACGACAAGTGACATTGACAAGCTACATTCAGCACATGGCTACTTGAAAGGCACCAAGCTTCTCTTCTCCCTCGTCTCTCTCCGCCGACGGAGTTTAGCAGGCAGGCAGGCGAGAACGGGAACAGGTGAGCGTCACGTAGCGCCCAGAGAACCTGATATGGAGAGGGCAAAGGACAGCACCGGCAGCTTGGAAGAAGTCGTGGTACGCCAAAGAGTAAAATGTCGAGGTGCCGGTGGTGCGTACCGCCCCACTTCAAGCGCTGTCTATGTGTGACTAAGAAGTGCATTGCAGTGTCATGGAAATTTGGCTCCCTTCTTGACAGGTGGTCTGTTGAGTCACTTATTGTCTCAGGAAACGATATAATACCTTTGAAAATTTGACATCTATTACTCCAAGTACTTAATGAAGTCGTTTGTATTGACCTTGTACACTGAATGTTTTTTTTGTGGGGAGGGACCGTAAGGTAAGGTTTGTTATGTTTTGGTATACTGACATGTTTGTATGCATTATTTATATAAAACTGAAAATAAAATATTAATTTTATTAATATTATTAATATAATAACACTGACATCTGTACACCAACCTTCGTTTATGTAGAGACAGAGTCCCCTTGTTTTTCCCGTGAGCTCAGATCCGTGATCCGCATGGAAGGGATTAAATCCCGGTAGGTGAAGCAGTTCATCCATTTTGTTTGCCAGAGAGTGGACATTTGCCAGGTGAATCGAATGGAGCACAGTGCAAAAACCCCGCTGTCTCAGTTTAACCATTGCGCCAGCACGCTTTCCCCTTCGACGTCTGTGGTAGATCCCAAACAGAGCTGCCGCTCCTCCAACTAATAACTCCGGGAAAGTTCCAGGTTTAATAAGGAGTGGTGAAATAGTGTGAACAGTTAAAAGTCCAATGTTTGAGAGGACTTCTCTGGTAAATGTTACCAGAGAGGGACGGCAGAAAACAGATTTAATAAAAATAAAAAGATTTAAAAAATAAAAACACAAAAAGCACTACGGAGCGTAATCCATCCGCGGTGCCATCTTGAAACAAGTAATGAGTGGTTATTTGAGTTACTGTTGCCTGCCTCGAATCAGTCTGCCCATTCTCCTCTGACCTCTGACATCAACAAGGCATTTTCATCCCCACAACTGCCGCTCACTGGATATTTTCTCTTCAGACCATTCTCTGTAAACCCTAGAGATGGCTGTGCATTAAAATCCCAGTAGATCAACAGTTTCTGAAATACTCAGACTAGCCTGTCTGGCACCAACAACCATGTCAAATTCAATGTCACTTAAATACCCTTTCTTCCCCATTCTGATGCTCGGTTTGAACTTCAGCAAGTTGATACAGGTGTACCAAATAAAGTGGCTGTTGAGTGTATATTTATATATGTGTGTGTGTGTGTGTGTATATATATATATATATATACACACTGGAAAACACTGGATTATGTACAGTAGAACTTCAACTGCAAATCACCCTCAGTGTGTTTTTTTTTCCAGGTTAAAATACACAATCACAGACAACTATGAGACTTTTATGTTTGTGTGGTTTTGGTTATGCAAATATGATCACTCAAATTGGCACAGCTAGCAGCGATAATAGGCTACTACTAGTGGTATAGGAATTGATAGTGAAAATACCAGACATCTAAAAAAAATCTTTTCTTTTTTAATCCTAAGGAGTATTTTGAGTTTCCTCCTTCTGGCCCTAAGATTTCAGACAAGGCTTGTTTCTTCATCACTGGGCTCATCTGTGAGAGGGAAATCCGTCTGGGTAGGAAAGGCTCCAGTGACTTCAAGAGCCATCCATTCTTCTATGGACTAGATTGGGGTTCCCTGCATAAACTCCCTGCCCCTTTCCTGCCTGAAGTATCTAATCCAACTGACACTGCCAACTTTGACATCCTGGACGACTGTTGCAGTGAAATGGTATTGTCTTGACTTGAGAATGTTACTTACCATGTCACGCACTTATGCTGGAATCTAGGTTGTGTCTGAAAGAAAATTACATACTTACACATACTGTTAGCGACTTGGTTAACCATTCACACTTTTCTATGAGGAATGCGAGAAACCTAAGTATTGCGTTGCGCCATCTTATCTGCAGCCCTACAGATACAAATTATGCATTTATTGTTGTCTTTATGACATAAGTTCTCTAGAAAGGACCACACCATAAACAAGATATATTTTGGCTGCTTTGTGGGGAAGCTTTGGCAGGGGGTCCGCCATAGCACCAGGCACAGTCGACTCCCTCAGGACCCTACGAAGAGTAGGGAAGAGAGGAAGAAATAGGAGAAAGAAAAGGGGTGGGGGAAAGAGCGCACAATACAAGAGCAAAAGAGGAAGAGAGGGTTAGGAGTGTGTGCGTGCGTGTACATACTTACATACACTGCAAAAACTAAAATCTTAGTAAGATTACTTATCTTAATTGAAGGCAAAGATATTTCTTCTTACCAGGCAGCTTTCATGTTAGAGAATTTCACCTGTTTCAAGTTTTTTTGGCCTTAAGTAGCAAGTGAAATGTTCTTGTTCTGTTGGCAGATAATTTTGCTTATTTAAATATTTCCCCCATTTTAATGCTTTTTCCCCTGGTTTTTGAGAGCTCAGTTTTTGCAGTGTACATGACTGTCTAAAGTGGCAACATTGAGGTATACAATTCCAATACGGAATGGTAAGGCAAATTCCTTCATTTTTGTTGTTCACTGAAGTTTTTTGGGTTTAAGATCAAAAGATGAGTATGAGACAAAAGTTTAGAATTTCAGCTTTTATGTCCTGGTGTTCACATCTAGATGTGTTAAACAACTCAGGACATATCACCGTTTGTATTAGACCACAGCATTCTTAGGTGAGCAAAAGTAATGGAATAAATAATCTTTTAATATTTGGTGGCCTAACCCTTGCTTGCAATAACTGCCTCAAGCCTGCGACCCATCGACATCACCAAACTGTTGCATTCTTCATTTGTGATGCTATTCCAGGCTTTTACCGCAGCTTCTTTCAGTTCTTGTTTGTTTCGGGGTGTTTCTCCCCTCAGTCTCCTCTTAAGGAGGTGAAATCCATGCTCTGTTGGGTTAAGGTCAGGTGACTGACTTGGCCAGTCTAAAACCTTCCACTTTTTTCCCCTGATGAAGTCCTTTGTTTTGTTGGCAGTGTGCTTTGGCTCATTGTCCTGCTGCATGATAAACTTCCTCCCAGTTTGTTTCAATGCATTTCTCCGTAAATTGGCAGACAAAATGTTTCTGTCCACTTCAGAATTCATTCTGCTGCTACCATCATCATATTAATGAGCCTGTTCCAGAAGCAGCCATGCACGCCCAAGCGATGACATTATCTCCACCATGCTTCACAGATGAGCTTGTTTGCTTCGGATCATAAGCAGTTCCTTTCTTTCTCCACACTTTGGCCTTTCCATCACTTTGCTAGAGATTAATCTTGGTCTCATTAGTCCATAAGATTGTGTTCCAGAACTTTTGCTGCTCAATTTCAATCTGGCCTTCCGATTCTTGCTGCTGCTGAGTGGTTTGCATCTTGTGGTGTGGCCTCTATATTTCTGCTCAGTGGATTGTGATACCTTCACCCTGCACTGTGGAGGTCGTTGGTGATGTCACTTACTGATGTTTTAGGGGTTTTCTTCACAGCTCTCACCATATTTCTGTCATCAACTACTGTTGTTTTCCTTGTCCGACCTGTTGGACGTCTGTTGCTCAGTACACCAGTAGTTTCTTTCTTTTTCAGGACATTCCACATTGTTGTGCTTGCTATGCCCAATGTTTGTCCAATGGCTCTGCTCGATTTTCCTTCTTTTCTCAGCTTGACAATATTTTTCTCCCATAGACAGCTCTCTGGTCTTCATGTTGGTTTATCCTCTTTAACAGGAAATGCAGTCTTTATAGGTTTGAATCAAGGATGAAAACTTAGACTAGTCATGCAGAGCTATTTAATGTTTGGACAATCAACCTAAAAGGCAACACCTGGGTAACATGAAACATCTATCAGTCACATGTTCCAGTAGTTTTGCTCACTTGAAAAATGGGTGGGTTCAAACAAAGGGTGGTATGACCTGAGTTATTTAACACATCTAGATGTGAATGCCAGGAAATGAGAGCTGAAATTCTGAACTCTTGTCTCATCCTCATCTTTTGATCTTAAAACCAAATGTCTTCAGTGAAAAACAAAAACAAAGGAATTTGCCTTACCGTTCCAATACTTTTAGAGGGGACTCTAGTCCTGCTTCTGAAACTTTGTTGATAGCCTCAGTTTACTAGCAAAGACCACACTATGAACAAGATATGTTTAAATGATTTATAAACAAAAACAAAAAAATAGGCGCAAAGCTTGGACTCTACAGCTTGGTCTAAAGCTTCGGTGGGAAATGTGCTGTAGCACTTGGGCACAACGGACCCCCAAAACCTTCAGCGACTTGAGGCAAGATTGAGCACATCTGAGATCTTTAAGATCTGAACGAATGTGGCAATGATACCCTTGGGAGGACCAATGGTCCATGACCTGAAGTGCTCTGGGATACTATTGCGGGAGGCCCAGGTGGCAGCTACGTTTCAGAAGAGGTGAACAGTGTAATGGACGGGAGAAGTGCCAGACAAGGAGTGTGCGTGGCAGAAGTGCTGGTGAAACCAGAATCGAGTAGACGCTTGTCTGGACTCAGATGAATAAATTGCAAGTAGGATCTTTAAAGTATTCAACGGGGACTGGACTTTAAAGTAAAAGAAGGGTGTACGCAATTGATTTTGGTTCACTTTTTTCATTTATTTAAAACCTGTCCCACCCAGCGGCCTGGAATACAGTATGAGGAGCTGGATACCATGTTGTGCCAGACAGATTTTGCTTTAGCAAGAGTGTTTTAATATACTCCTTTGTATTCTTTATCATTTATTTAATTATGTATTTATTTGTCACCGGGCCGGACAGGGGTGCAGAAATGGGGATGGGGGGCACAAATATCAAACAAACAGACACCACAGAGACAGGACAGCACATGTAAGAGAACACGGATGGAGACTACATCTATGTCTCCATCACTGCCCACATGAGGTCAGACTAGAAAGGTGCTATACAAATACGGAGCATTTACATTACATTTAGACCTCATGTGGGCAATGATGGAGAACAGCCTGCCTGATCTTAACAAGAGTGGGGTTTTGTTATAGGACTTACTGGACAAAAACGAACACCATGTCATAAGGTTGGTCATAAGTGTACTTAAGAACACCTTAGACCAAAGATCGATGATTGACTTTGTGGTCAAATCTAAGGCCGTAAGGGAGGTTGGGGACATGGAATCCGAGAGAAAGCCGGGCCTGGGTTAGGTGGTGCTCAGCTTGGGGGGAGAACTGCTGACCTGGACGGGGGATATTGTCGAGCACTGGAAAGACCATTTTAAAAATCTGAAGACTCAGGGAAGCCTCAGCCATATGCCTGGCAGAGGTTGCTGAGGCAGTCAAAAAGATTCTTGGTGGCAAGGCACTGGTTGTAGAAGAGATTTACCCTGAGATGCTAAAGGCTTTGGACATTGTTGGGCTGTCTTGGCATCGTCAACGTCGCATGGAGGTTGGGGACAGTACCTATGAAGTGGCAGACTAGGGTGGTGGTTCCCATTTTCAAAAAGGGTATGCTTCAACTATTGGGGTATCATACTGCTCAGCCTCCCTGGGGAATTTATTCTAGGATGCTGGATGTATCATCTTCGATGCATAGCACTGGTTCTGGAACCAAGTCTCTGTTGGGGAGGTCATGGGAGTTTGACCATCTAATCTACCTAAACTTTGAACTTGAGAAGGCTTATGACCATGTCCCCAGGGGAATCCTGTGGGGGTACTGCTGGAGTATGGGGTACCGGGGTCATTGCTATGAGCCATCCAGTCCTTGTATAACCAAAGTGGAGCTGTGAGGACATAGGAAGCTCAGAGGAGAGATGCTTCTTCATACTGAATGTAGCCAGCTGTGGTAGTTCGGGCATCTGACAAGGATGCCTCCTGGACACCTTCCTTTCGAGATTTTCCAGGCATGCCCAACTGGGAGGAGATCCCAGATCCCCACTGAGTGTGCGGTAATGATGATGTTGGGTTAGGAGTGTATTTCTAGAAAAGTCATAAGTGGCCCGATTAAGGTGTGGTCCTGCTTCTGAAACTCTGCTGATAGCTTCAATTAACAGAGCTGAGATCTGAGCTAATGTTACGACCCAGTTCGTGTGGAAAAGGGAAGCAACATAAACCATGTGTTTGGTAAAAAGGCAAGTTATTTATTTGCAGGGTTTTTACAAAAGAACAGAAAACTGGCTGGCGGGCACTGCTTAAAGCAATGAACAAAATATAACAGATAGAGATCTCTTCAAAACAAGAGATTAACTATAGACTACTCTGAAAACAAAGTAAAACAAAAACTCTCTGTCTTGTTCAACAACAACCAAACACAAGGTGAGCAGCACCCTCTAAGCCTAATGTCTCTAAACATAAAGTTAAACTACACGTGTCTTGTCGTCATCAGTGATTACCACTAAGGGCCTTGCCCGGTTTCATACACAAACTCAGTTTAAGGCAACACAGGGAACCCCACATTAACACAGGCTAATACTGGTAGTTTTCAACTACTTCAAACAGTATCTAACTCCACCACAAGGTTACTACATAAAATATCACATTCACTAGGATATGGCAAAACACAAACAAGGCGAACTACAGGGGGATGGTCTTGATGGTGGTAGAGGATTGGAGGAGATAGCCAGACGCCGCTCCAATTATATCACCGGCCGGAATCAGGAAGTAGTCAGGTCTCTCAGCCAATCCTCTGCAACGAATCGCAAATCCTGCGGCACAACACAGATACACAATACATAGATAACAGCAGTGGCCGTAACAGCAAAGAACATGAAAAAAATCATATTGTGGCTCCATGTGAAAATGACACAGCTTAACAAAATAACACCAGCTGGTGGTTGTTGGTATCTGTTGTGTTCTGCAGGAGACGCTGTCTGATGTAATGGACAGAGCTCCAATAGGAGTACACTTGGCTTTTGTTGGATACTCTTACACCACTACAAGGTGAACTTACATTCATGATTCAAGTTGTATGTGCATCAAACAACTCTAACTGGCATATTCCTGGCGTATTGTTTAATTGGTCTCTTTTTTATAGTCAGATGGGTGCCATTGACCGCAGTCAAGACATCTTGATGCAAATTGACCACACAAGGCTCAATGACTGTGAGAGTCTTTACACACCGGAGAAACTGGTGAGACATAATCACCCTGAAGAATGTACAGTTACTTATAACCGAATTAGCAACATTTATAAGACAGCTTTGTATTTTCAGGTATTGATTACAAATATGTGTTTTTTCATTGTTATGCTGGGCCTGATATATCCATGGTTTGAATTCAGAGCCAGCTGTGGCAGCTTACAGACACTGTACCAGATAACCTGCCTACATTGCTGGAGCTCCCGCTCACTCTGGATCAAGGTCCTACTGGAACCACCCACACCTCAACTGAGAATGAAACTGACCAAATATCAGGACTCAATGAAGACTTGCAGAGGTATCAATTCACACTAATACCATTTTTAACCACTGTTCTCATCTCAGGGCGTCCAATACCAACGTTTTCAGCAAAAGTGACAAAGCGTAGTTATTTGACACTAAAGGTACCCTTTGTGTTGCTGCAACGTAGCAAACGGTGGTGTTTGATACGGACACTGAAGGGTACCTTTAGCGTCAAATAATTATGCTTTGTCACGCTGTCTGAAAGCGTTGGTAATGATGCACTGAGATGAGAGCGCATTGTTTTAATCAATCCATATTCTTCATTTGGTGGGATGACCCATACTGAGTGCCAATCATTTTTAATCAATATCTCTCATATTTCAGTAGACTTTGTGTTTCTTTGGATGACAAGCCTTAATATGCTTTTATATAGATTTTATATATTGATATTGTTTGTATTGGGCACTCTTCTGAGATAATATTGCACACGTCATTTCCTTCATCGAGTCTGAAGAGTCTTCCCACTACAGACATTTTCTTTCTCACAGCAAGGTTTATTGCTCCAAAGTGCAAGTCAATATGAGAATCAGAATCAGAATGAGGTTTATTGCCAGGTACATTTTCACATATGAGGAATTTGCCTTGGTATATTGGTATAGATAAAGTAAAGAGACCAAAAATGTACATAAGTAGTATAGTATATTCAATTCAATTTTATTTATATAGCTCAGAGCACTTTTCATGAAAGAGCAGTGGCCTGTACTATGAAGCGAGGTAACTGGCTTATCCAGATAACTTCAGGAATAACTTTGTGATGTCGGGTGTAACTTCCCGGTTAACCCGTACTACGAAAGGTGGATAGGTGTTAACTGAGGTCTGTTGCCATGGCAATTTACGCCGCATCTCTAAACTGCTTCGAGCAGATTTTGTTCATGGTTAACTCGAGGTTACCCTGCACGTGGACTACACACCACATCTGTACTCAGTGTTAATGATGAGAAGTAGGATATTAATACACACCTCTTCATAGAATGTTTAGATTTCATCCTGATTTGTTCCACTGCGGTTGCAATGAAGTTCTGAACACAACAACATCACGTTCAGACAGCAAGCCCTGCAGCCTCTGTGATTTTAGAGAGGAATCTTAATTAATTAACGGGATAGTTTCTTAGATGTAGCCCCTCTGTAGTCTATAATTGAATTCTCCGAAGTGTTTTCACATATTTAGATAGATTATTTTAGGCCCCTACGTGTCCAAAAAATAGGGAGAAAAAAAAAAACTCCTACATGAAAGCGTGAAATTTACAAGAAGAAAAATCAGAAATTTCCTGAAATTAATGTTATAAAAAAAATCGAAAATCACTCTGTTTTCTTCTGAATACGCCCAATCCAAGGCAAAGTCTCTAAGTTGCATAGTAGTTAAACTCAGGAGTATTTCCTCACTGCTAAATCTGATTGCAAAGTTTAGGATAACTTTCCAGTGCATGTGTGTGTGATGTTGCAGCCTTGGAAAGTGAAGTTTCTCTCATAAATGTGTGACTGTAATGTCACAGAATATTCAAGTTTTTTACTTGTAGATTAATCTTGGAAATTAAATTCTGTCTCGGATTATTAGCCTACCCCTCTCCGCTGGCTCCTTTTTTTCTATTACAATGGACTTTATGTGCAGTTGTACAACCACCACCAATGTGTAGCACCCACCTGGGTGATGCACGGCAGCCATTTAGCGCCAGAACGCTCACCAAACATCAGCTTGAGACAGATAATAATTGTCGGCATTAATTAATTAATGCGTTGATAACGAGTTAACAACGTTCTCAACCTTTTTTGGGCCAGCGCACCCCTATTCATTATCCAGGTCCCTTACCACCCCACATCAAAAAAGATGTTTGCTATTTGCCCTGAATATTGTTGATTTTTTTTATTGTTACTATTGTTATTAAAAACATGGAAAAGGTACTGGAAACTGTAAAATCTGATTAGTTAACCTTACTCAAAAAAAGCATGCAAACTGATTGCACTTAAAAAGTACAGTGGAACAGGTATTGCGTGTTGTATTAACAAATCCTTGTTTAGTATAGTAAACTTACTCTTGAGTTTAAGTAACTAAAAAAAATGTGCGCGGTGTACTTGACAATTTACTTTAGATGTACTCCTGACTTAGTATGGACTACTCAGGATTACTATTTCAAACAACTAAGTAGTGCCATGTGAACTTTACTTTATGTGTACTCTAAACACAATTATTTAAGTTGGGCTAACTAATGTGACAATTCCTGCAACTTAGAATTTCTTGTTTTTAGTTACTTGAAGAGCGATTCTGATTTACTTGTTAAAACCATGCAAACCGATTGCCTTGAAAAGACCAAGTAACTGTTATTTGTGTAAATTAAGTACTTCAAACTTTCATTTTTTTTTCATTTTACCTACTTTCCATTTACAGTAATCAAATGACATTTAGATACAATCTCAAACACCATATGCTCACCTATATGTTCTGCGAACTCACTGTACACTTGTCACACACCAGAGAATAAGTATAAAGTATCATAAAATAGAAATATTTAACACACAACCACATTATAGTTGAAACGTGTTTATTCTTTGAACTTTAACCATTGGTATTTAGTTTCCAATGTTAAAATGAAAGTCTAAATCTGGTATAAAGTATGCATTTACTTGACATTTGTAATTTTATTCTGATTGTATTTTATCATCTTAAAAATTTTGGCACAGTATTTCCAGATTTACTGCCAATGTATTTGGCTGCATAATAAGACAGACCCTGACCTTTAATTCAACATAATCCTGAACAACTGCTTTACTTTTGTAATAACAATAAAGTTCAAAGACCAATCTTGGTAAAGAATCAACGGCTGACAAGTACAAGTGACATCTAGTTAGTGTACAAAAATGACAACAGATCTCACACATGTATGAATGACCTACACCTGCAGCCTCTAAATGTAACTTGCTGATGAACGGCTGATATAAAACAATATGAAAGGAGTGCCTTAATTTAGTTTACAATTAAAAGCAACTGCATCCACTTTCATAAACAAATGAGATTGTATGACAAACGTCAGTCTTGATTTTTACCATTCTAACTCAACAGGAGATTTTTAAGAGTTTGAAGTTTGGGGGGGAGTTTGTTTTCTCCCAGGCCAAGCATCACTCGTTGAAAGAAGTTGAATGTGTTTTTCATGGCTTTAGGGTAGTCCAAGTGTAGCGCATAGGACAGCCCAAACAAGAGGCAAAGTGCTTGAGGTAGTTTCAGGCGATTGTCCATTACAATACCTCCTTCAAGAATGATAGCAGTAGACACTGGGTCAAGATGGAGATGATTTGGAGAGAGAGGCGCATCTTCACTAATGACAGTCAGCAACCCAACAGATACCTGGGCCCAGGCCTCATCACTGTCAGAATCCTGTATACAACCAAAGAAAAGCAACATTACAACAGGTAAATGTTGATAGGCATTGTCAATTGTCATCAAGTGATCTGTCCTACACCCATCTTAAGAAACATGAATAAAATTAAGCTCTGATGTCTGTCTGAAATGTACAATTTATTCAGATGTTATTGCTGTTACAGCTAGAGTATGTGAGGGAGAGAAATGTTCTACCTCTTGTGCAGAACCCACAATTGCAGCATGGCAAGTGGGCTTAGCATTGTTGCACTCAGCAGTGCAAGACTGTGACATGGACTGCAAAAGGAGTTAGTTGAATGGCTGCTTCATCTTTTGTTTAGGGGATTTTTTTGTGTTGTTTTTTTTTATCTCAACTGAATCTTAAATTTGCAAAAGCTGTATTTCTCTCATTTCACAGGAGCTAGGCTAGTAGCATCACCCTGCTGGCATACACTGAACTGCCACAGCATGCTGCCCATCTTTGTGATATACAGTATGTGCTCCTTTAAGATGTGAGAACTTACAAAGGAGGTGTTGTAGAAGTTACTGGGGTCATCACCAAGTAGAACAGGGATGCCTTGGAGAACAAGGGTACGCACTGCTGTCACATCTGGTTTCTAGAATTGGATAGAACAAATAAAGTTCAAGATTACACAACATTCAAAAGTTACAATACAAACCCAGTTTTAAAAGTGTATATGAAAAAGGTGTCACCATTTACGCTTAACAGTGCAGAGAACAGTTGCCGATTGGAGTAGTTATTTGATCTAATCCACAGCAAAAACTTAACAAGTCTGTAGTCGACTGACCCTTGAATCAATTTGCTGCACAATTTCAGTGTGGTGTGTAGCGGTCAACAGCACCAAAAAAGTCATTCTCCAGGTTTGTTGTAGCTATCCTGTTGAACTCAGCAAACACCTACAAGACAAATTTTGGAAAACCTTTTGTTACCAGTCCTAAAACCTAAATGCACAAAACAAAAAAGCATATCAATATCTGTACATACTTGTCTCTCTGTAAAAAGAGCTGGCCAGCGTTCCTTCAGGGTTTTCTCTGGAGGTTCAGCCTCCACAATCTCCCGTCTCCACAGTGGGAAGGTCTGGTCCATCTTAGATGCAATAACAGTTCCACTGGGGTTCCGTTTTTTCATTTCTTCAACCAGGACCTTTCTTTCAGCCTCTAGTCTATCGTCATTCTTCCCCTGGCTCTGGCCATTGCTCTTGTCTTACTGATGATGATGAGCTGTATGTCGACAAAATCTCTGTATCATCTGAGACATTTGAGGCATCAGAAATGCTGGTGGTGGAAGCAGGCACCAGTGTCAGTGTCACCAATGGAATGGCGAGTCTCCAATGTCATCAAGGTTGCAGAGGGAATAACCAAATTCAGGGTCTTCATACATTAGACTGAAGTCATCCTGCAGCTCGCATTTTTCTTTGACTTTTATCTTCAGCTCTTCAACCGTTTCTGGTGTTCCATCCAGTGACACTTTCCATATGTCCTCTTTATTTATGATGATTCTTAGTTTATAGCTTCCCATGGTCCTAGACAGAGTGAAGATCACTTTAGTACCCATTCCACATAATGTCATTCAGCATAATATGTAACGCTTTAGTGTCACATACACGTTGCCTTTCACCCTATAGGAAGATAAGGGGAAAACATCATTCAGTTCGGACAGCTGGCTGACTGTGAGAGACCCTCCCCCACTGCAGCACAACTCATAAGCACGTAAATGGTCAACATACCATGTGGTCAAAAGCCTGCAGACTAGCAGGATTTCTGTGTTGATAACAACAATATGTGTTATTTGCTGGAACTCTGGGAGACCTGAGCAACATCCAACTGAAATGATCATATCTGCACTGTACTTTACACCGTGAACACAAGCAGAAGATGCAACCAGTACTGTACTTTGCTTGGCATTTCGCTGATGTAGTGAGTGCTGAACATTTTCAGGGAAAGATGTGATCACTTTATCAATCTCCACAGAAGACTTAAAGAATGATGCAGAATCCAAATGGAAGGCCATCATCTTCTGGTGTCTTACAGCCATAGTGTGTGCAACATTCTTGAAATTACGAGTGTCATGCACTACCTTTTTGAAAAATTTGTGCTTCCCTTCAAAACGCATTGTCCACACATCAACTAGTGGTCCAAAGGTTTTTATCATTTGAGGGTAATGTTCCATAAAATTATGTTTTGGACGGAGTTTGAAGGCCGGAAAAGTTTGCTGCAGTAACTCTCTATGTTCTGAGATTTTGCAAACCAGAAAGTGGATTAACTCTTCAGTAAAGTATGATGACATTACTAGTTCTAGTATATCTTTTAGATGCATCAGTATCTCCCATGCTTGGTCTCCTTCTGGGATATTATGGCCTATCATCAATGGAAGCAGCCTCAGCAGAGCCCAGTTTTCGTGACCGTTACCCCCAATGGTTTTCTAAGAGATGAAGATTTTCGGAATGATCTGTGGTTGGTCAGCTTTATCTGAGAATGTGTAAGGAAACTGCCTAATAGCCTTATTCAAAGAGTCCAAAGAAACATACTTCTTGGTCATCAAATTCTGAAGACACAGTGACATTTCTGCTGGTATTATACCCTCTAAAAAGTCATGCAGAATGTCAGGTGGAAAACCATCCACAACATGAAAGTGTTTCAAGTTTTCATTCAGTGGACACCCTCTTTTTACACCATGATGTCTGGCCATAGAATGGCCATGTATAACCTCTTGCACATGTCGGTCATGGTCCTCTCTTGTCCTTGGCTGGTGTACACCTGATCTGACCTCCTTATCCTGTATGTCATCTTGCTTACACATACAAAACTGACAAAAGAGATCTGCTGCAAAACTCTCCTGGAATCCTGCCAAAGTGTGAGCCCCTAAGTTGTCCGCTGCTACATACAATACAGTGCCTTTAACACTTTCTGCTAGCTGTTCAACATACACACCGTGTTCCTCAAGACTAACAAGATCCTGAATGAGAGGACGAAGAACTTCTGCATAGCCATGTTCTTTCACAGTCTTGACCTTACATAAAAGTGCAAGTTGTATAGAGTGAAGAGCTGACTGATATTTGGAGTCAAGATTAGCAAGTACCCAATGTACTACACATAGTTTGTGTTTTTTCTTGGATGGATTAGCAACCTCAAAATCATCTATATATAGCCCATGAGTGATCCAAAATTCTTCCACATTCAAAAGAACATTCTCTTTAAAATGAGAGCCATCTCTGAATGAGTGGTATCCTTCTGGTGAAGCACCACATTCTACATGCAGCACCTTATCCAAAATATCCTTATTGCTTAACAAAGCCTGCAACATTTTCAGTGTGGGGACATATACAACAGAACTATCTCTGTCAAGACGAAACTCAACTGGCATAATGAGAGGAAATTCTTGCTGTATATAAGATGCTCTCCTGCTAGCTGTTGATAAGGATCCTCCTGCAGAGGTGAATTTCAGCAGGACATTAGTTTGTGAAACTACATTTACAACGTCACTCACTATGGA
>NC_060172.1:35468762-35472706 GCF_021292245.1 Micropterus dolomieu
CTTAAAGAATGATGCAGAATCCAAATGGAAGGCCATCATCTTCTGGTGTCTTACAGCCATAGTGTGTGCAACATTCTTGAAATTACGAGTGTCATGCACTACCTTTTTGAAAAATTTGTGCTTCCCTTCAAAACGCATTGTCCACACATCAACTAGTGGTCCAAAGGTTTTTATCATTTGAGGGTAATGTTCCATAAAATTATGTTTTGGACGGAGTTTGAAGGCCGGAAAAGTTTGCTGCAGTAACTCTCTATGTTCTGAGATTTTGCAAACCAGAAAGTGGATTAACTCTTCAGTAAAGTATGATGACATTACTAGTTCTAGTATATCTTTTAGATGCATCAGTATCTCCCATGCTTGGTCTCCTTCTGGGATATTATGGCCTATCATCAATGGAAGCAGCCTCAGCAGAGCCCAGTTTTCGTGACCGTTACCCCCAATGGTTTTCTAAGAGATGAAGATTTTCGGAATGATCTGTGGTTGGTCAGCTTTATCTGAGAATGTGTAAGGAAACTGCCTAATAGCCTTATTCAAAGAGTCCAAAGAAACATACTTCTTGGTCATCAAATTCTGAAGACACAGTGACATTTCTGCTGGTATTATACCCTCTAAAAAGTCATGCAGAATGTCAGGTGGAAAACCATGTCTTGACCTTTCATAAAAGTGCAAGTTGTATAGAGTGAAGAGCTGACTGATATTTGGAGTCAAGATTAGCAAGTACCCAATGTACTACACATAGTTTGTGTTTTTTCTTGGATGGATTAGCAACCTCAAAATCATCTATATATAGCCCATGAGTGATCCAAAATTCTTCCACATTCAAAAGAACATTCTCTTTAAAATGAGAGCCATCTCTGAATGAGTGGTATCCTTCTGGTGAAGCACCACATTCTACATGCAGCACCTTATCCAAAATATCCTTATTGCTTAACAAAGCCTGCAACATTTTCAGTGTGGGGACATATACAACAGAACTATCTCTGTCAAGACGAAACTCAACTGGCATAATGAGAGGAAATTCTTGCTGTATATAAGATGCTCTCCTGCTAGCTGTTGATAAGGATCCTCCTGCAGAGGTGAATTTCAGCAGGACATTAGTTTGTGAAACTACATTTACAACGTCACTCACTATGGAATTATCCACATCACCACAATGCTGACTGATAATAAGCATTACAGAACAATGCTTGTTTTCCAATTTAAATATAAAAACATATACACACACACACACACACACACACACACACACACACACACACACACACATATATATATATAAAATACTGATAAATCAGTGCATTAGCAGCATTTTATTTACATTTGATCTTCAAGACTTTTGCAGGAGTCACAAGATAAATCTGAACCTATCAGATGATAATTTGTACAGGAAAGAAGAATTCATACATATACGTTTCAAATATAAATAGACCAGAATGTTTCATCTATTTTACACAAGTTTAGAGAAGTGAATTCATCTCAACTATTTAGCACCTTTCATTTAAACATGCAACAATGTGTTTGACTGTAGGATTAATGTTAAAACAACTTATAGACATGTGAAACATGAGACAGAGACACACCTACACTAAACTGATCTATGTTTTATATTTAAGGTGTCCCTGTAACACCCTGCAACAGACACCAATTTCAGTGACAGTTGGGAGGGAGAGCAAGAGCAAGCTAAGTGGTGGTGTGGCCCTGCAGTTCCCTCTTTGATGAAGAAGTGTTAAAAATTCAAATTAATGTTAAAACGTTAACTTAAGTTAATATTGTGACAGCCACTTGCCAACCGTCATCATGTATTCTCCACGTTTTGGCTTTGCAAAAGATTAAACAGAAACTAGTAGTAAAGAAACTTATGTTCTCCTAATTGTCCGACCAATGTGGGTGCAAATTGTGTGTAGCCTAGTTTACAAATTGCCTTGTTTTGTGTTTCCTCCACACACTAGATTCAGCAAAATTCATTAATACATTCATTTGTAACTCGGAAATTTCTGCGTTGTTGATACCCAACATTCAACCAAAATACATCCACTGTATCAACTCGGGGAAAACTAAAAATTGCTATAGCTACATTTAAAATGTGAGCATTTCCACTTTCAGTTAAAACAGATTTTCAGGTGAATCCCTGGATGGTGTTGGAAAGCGCCAAAACATTCCCGAACATGTTCTCTGCCTGTTAGCTTGTTAATGTTTAACAAATGTTAGCTAATATTGAGGCAGCAGACAGAAACACAAATTCACACATAAATATTAACCTAACTTGCTTGAAAACTTACCTTATTGTTCCACAAGCGATGAAATCGTTAAATTTCCAGCCAATGTGTCTGCATATTCAGACCGGCACCACTGTGGTCCTGAGCAGGGGACTGAACGTTGGTGGCTTCTACTGAGCATGCTCACACCCAGCCCTGATTGTTCTTAGGCTGAGTTCCAAATAGTCGCTCTAAGCAAGTTAAGATAACTTCTACAAAGTTATATTCACTCAAAACAATACAGCACGCATTATTGATACCCCACTACAGCTAACTCATTTATGGAAGTTATGACAGCTATTGGAATTGAAAAATGAAAAAAGCCATGTGAAATGTAATTATATTTAACTAATAAGTAAATGTTCCTCCCAGAAACTGTGTCTGAAGCCAGATACTGTTTTCCTGGATGGGCCACTTAATAAGTGGGGGGTATGGGGGTCCTCCCCCAGAAGATTTTGAGCATTAAACACTTAATTTCCTGCTTTCTGGTGAAAATATCTCCTCCAATTTCTGCCTTTTCTGCACCAATTTATGGTGGAAATGTCTACAAATTCAGGTGGCAGGTGACAATTCAAAATATATAATAGAATATAATCTAGTGAGGCTCTCAGGCATTCTTATTTTTCCTGATCTCCTGTAGATCAACTTATTTAATATTATCCCTGCTGAGTCAACACACATTAAGTCTTACCATCTCTTTTGTGGGGAAGTAACCTATTTAAATGTGTTTGTGGCCCCTTTTCATCTCAGTAATAAATTAATCTGTTTTATTTCAGTTATTGACTGGACTTTATTAGCTCTTCTGTTAATAACTTATCATAACTCAGTGTTTCCCACAGAATGACAGTGTAACTGTGGCGCAGCTGTACAGCATGCTAGCCTCGAAAACCCAGCTGTATTCTAACATTAACTTAGCACTCCTTATTAGCTAGGCTCCTTACATGCTTGCTAATAACTTCTATTAGCTGGGTCTCCGACATTGACGTCGTTGTGTTCGACAGATTTGTGCAGCTGTGTTAACGAGGGAGAGAGAGTAAGAGATTGAGGGACGGATGAGAGATGAGCGAGAGGGTGTGCTGCGTGAATACGCGCTGCCTGCAGCTCAAACACGGTTTTAAATAGGCCAAGTAAAAAAAATCGAAAACCAATATGTGGCGGTCAGTGTTGATATTGTGGCAGGCTGACACAAAAAATAAATGAACGTATGGGAAACACTGTAACTTATCTGCTCATGGTCAAAACTTTCTGCACATTCTCCCACATATCTGAGTTCTCTGACATGTAAATAAAAAAAGTCGTAATGGGAGACTAACGTCATTAGCCTATTTAAAGAGAATTCATAATATTTTACTACATGACCTATACTGCATGATGTTACTGATTCGGTGGAAGTATCCCCTCGCCGTCTAACAGACTAAACTGAATGAGACGAGGAGGTGCTCATGCCGGGGAATACGAAACTAACCGACAACACCTAACTGTGATCAGACTGTGGAATAATTCCACACACGTTAACTTCAGCACCTCTGATAAAGTGCCGCTTACAATCCCCAACAGAGCAAGACAAGTCTTAAGTTTTTAACGTTACATTTTTATAGCCTACTGAAACTACAGTATATGTCCGCTTTGGCACAAACTGTCTGCGACTCACAGCGCGAGGAGGGTCCACATCACTCGCTGGTGTCGCAG
>NC_060172.1:35472806-35490218 GCF_021292245.1 Micropterus dolomieu
GGTTGATGAAGGTGCAGGTGCGGTGACGACCTCTGTCAGGTGCGCCCCCCGAACACTGCCAGGAAAGTGACACAAACACCACAGGACAAGACGAAAACATAACAAGCACCCAGCACGCAAATCCCAGAAAAAAACAAACACTCAAATAATCATCATGGCCGGGGGTTCGTGACACCTCCTCCTTAAATAACTCACACTTGGCAGGCCTGAGTTTAATGCCATGGTGTGGAAGAGCCCTCAGGACCCGCCTAACACTAACCCTAACCCGTCCTCAAAGGATCTGGCATAGCACATCTAGGTACGGGATGAAACATTCATTACATAGAGAGTCCAACACCTACTCCATACATCTCTGGAATGCAGCTGGGGCATTTGAGAGGCCGAAGGGATGCAGACTCACTCATAAAGGCCCCATGGGGTGATGAACGAGTTTACCTGACCACTTTGTGCATAGATGACTTTGGTGCAGGTGTTGCGACCCAGACGACATCTCCTTTCAATTTCCTCGCTGGTTGTTTTGATGACTTGTCTCAGCAGGGCTTCATCTGTGACTGACAGGTCAAAGAGAAATAGCTTTAACACCCTCCTGATATCATCATGCTTGTCGCTTAGTCCCAGGTAAATTGTATACATGTTAAAACAGACAAAATAGAACCATTTATCTACATAACATACTTAATCATAGAAGAAGCACAAATCAAGGACTGATTACCAAATCAACAAAATCTAATCATGTCAGCAAAATTCGTGTATGGTTTGTTCTTTGGTTAATTCGTTTAGAAACCAAATCTGAGAAGGAGAGGGGAAAAAAGTTGTTTTTCTGTTTTAAAACCAAAATGGAAAAATATTGATTTTGATATTTAATGTGTCCGATTTGCATAGCTTTGTGTGACACTTGATAAACCTGCAGCAGATACACTTGGTGGTGCCTGATAAAATGTAGGCTAATTAAGATGAGCTTGAACATCAACATAGCCTAAGTGGAGTTTTAGTTAGAAAAACCGGAGGCCGTTTGTAACTCACTAGTAACTTGAACAGGAATGCCTCAGAAGTCGCCTGAGAATCCTCTGGTTTTTAAGATTTATTCACTATCAAATTAATTCAGTGATAGTTGTCAGTACATCCAATTCGACCGATGGTTAATGCCACTGACTTTAGTACAGGTGATCGTGGGTTCGATTCCCGGTCAGGGCGGGGGGTATCCAGGTGGACCCTTAGGCAAGGTCCTTAATGCTACTTGCCTACCTCAGACATGAGTGAAACCGCAAATACAAGAGCCATACTGGCTCGGACGTCGCCCGGGTGCGTGTCAGGTGCTAGGGAACCAGGGCAACCCGATAACAAATGGGCTACTAAAACAAGACATTCATGGAATAGGAGCGGAAAATATGGATCTGATGCAATGCTACTATAGAAGCAATCCCGGTGAAAGGGGTTACATGCAGAGACTGTGGGATATATGGATGCTTCGAAACCCATCATCAACACTGACAAAGAAACAACTCCTAGCTCAGTGTTCTAACATCCACAAACGGCAGCTCCTATCACAACTAGAGATTGATGAGGTAAAACAAATATGCTACGGCAAGGGGGAGCCAGGACGACAGGTCAGCGGGGAGATGTCGTCGTCGTCGTCATCATCCCCACACTGAGAAATTGGGTCCCAAGCCCCAATAACAACAAGCCCTTACGGCACAGAATCACTCAACATAAGGGCGACTGACCTATGATTGAAGATCATAACTAAGCTGGACCCCCAAGTACGACAACCAAGATTGCCAAGGCTAAGTGACAAAGTACCCTCTGAAAGTCTGCTAGAAGATGTGAATGCAGCACTACATACTACTACATACTCGCTACTAAAGCCATAACCAGACCAATGAGCTGATCCTTGAGATGCTTGGCTATAAGATGAAGAGAGGTTAGTCAGCTCTCAGAGCTACAGAAAGGTGCAAAGAAGGGGCTACCTAAGAAATATAACAAGCTGTCGATACCTGAGACTCTGGAGACTGCCAAACAAAGACTTACCGCTCTGGCTACCCACCTAAAGAGATACAAGGATGAAGCAGAAGCCAGGAAACCGGATGTTCTCTACTGAACCATCCAAAGTGTACTCTCAGTGGCTGGGTAATAACACAAGATCAGATCCACCCAGGGCTGAGACTGAACTGGAAGAACATATGGGAGAAAGGGGCATCCCACAACAAGTGGCTAGTGAATCTAAGAACAGATCACAGCAATCTCCCAGAACAAGATCCAGTAACCATTAGACATCCAAGAAAAAGTGGCAGGTATGAAGAGCTAGACAGCACCAGGCCCTGACATGATCCACACCTACTGGCTGAAGAAACTAACTGCACTCCATGACCACCTGGCAGCACAAATGAACCAACTGCTGATGGATGGGACCCACCCAGAATGGTTAACCCAAGGACGGACAGTCCTGACCATGAAGGGTCCCCAGAAGGGAACAATCCCATCCAACTACCGGCCAATAACCTGCCTCTGCACAACATGGGAGCTCCTGCCAGTCATCAGATACCCCGCTGGTATAATAAACTGGCCAAAGGAGGAGATAGAGGTTACTGACATCAAGACAAGAAAGCTCCTCACAATGCATGGAGGGTTCCACCCCAAATCCAGCACCCTGAGACTGTACACTAGTGTTTCTCAACGGGGGCGGTACCGCCCCCCAGAGGGCGTTCCAAGGACGATTGGGGGCGCTGGAACCAATATTTTGGAAGGGAGGGGCACTGAGCTGCTTTTGGGTGGCATTTGTTGGTTGGAAATTCTAAGGCGAGTTTACACTTAAGATTCACAACAATACAAGTTTAAACTTTAAACTACTTGCAAAAAACTGTGGTCTGCAACATTAAAACCTGCCAGTTTAGTCCACTGCGACTGGACAAAACTGTGTATTTTTTCTCCGTCAGCTACTTCTGGTGCAGCTTCGTGCTGCCTTCACGGGAACAGGAAGTCAGAGTTTTATCTCTAAAATTTTACCCACATGCCGTTTACTGTGTAAACTCTGGAAAATTGATGTTCTCTTTCTTGGTGGAAAAGTGTTTATTTCTCTGAGGAATACAACGTGAACGTTTTGTTATCTCAGTGGTTACACATTTACAAGAGGGATCTTCTGATGTCGGACTTCCTGAAAGCAACTTCTCTGCGACACCAGCGAGTGACATGGACCCACCTCGCGCTGTGAGTCGCAGACAGTTTGTGCCAAAGCGGACTGTTAGATCCCGAGTTACCCCTGTTCAGGAGGTACTGGACCAGCTCTCCATCGTAAAGGGTCTGATCCTCTAGGCCTATGGGTATTACCCTATTAGGTATAACTGAGGACTGTTTAAGCTGGTGTCGAAGAGATTCGCCTAGCTTCTCACTGTCTTCTTCTGAACGCCTACCCTGCTTACTCTGAAATGGCACCTGACTGAATAGCCCTAGAGCAAAATACCACCCCAGCCACGCCCGTTAACGACAGCTCTCTTCTCATTGATCAGTGCACTTGGTATAGTTGCTAGGATTGTGTTTAGTGGCCAGGAAAATAGCCCCCAAGGATAAGTTAATTTCGTTGGCTAGAGCCTATAGAGACCAGTTGAGTGAGAGACAATCTTCAGAGTCCAATGATTCTTCAGTTGGTTTGGATGTTGTGGTTACCCTCTGTGGCGCGATCTCTTGAAGTATTCTCTAGTTGTTTGCTGCTAAAATCCCCGTCTCTTGTCTTGGGCTCTTGGTCCGGTGCTGTGATGGTCTTGCTCCGAGTCCGATGCCTCTGAGGTCTGCCGAGGAATAACCCCAATCTCTCTCTGACTCCTCTTTATATATTGTATTCCGTAGGTGAGTTTTCTTTGTCCACCACCTTTTTTCTGTCTACGTGACTACTGTCACATAGTTTGTTCATCCTTAAATTCAGTTTGGCCAGAGATGTCCATTTCATTTCCCCTTGCTGACCCTTCTCTCCCAATGACTCATAGTCATGATGTCTTCACCCAAACTTAGTGACCTTTTGCACAGTTATTTAACCTTTACCCAAATTCTCCTTACTTTAACCATATTATCAATTTTACAATTGGAATATCAATTCAATTTATTAATCTTCAATATCAATGAGATATCCTGATTTTCAATCATCATATCATGTTTAATACCAAATATCTTTCTTTTAATCATTATTCAATATATTGCTTATAGCATTGTTAAGCTGTGTGTTTTGCAGATGGAAGTATGTTGCACTTCCCTTTTCTCACTCACTTTTGTTACTAAAGGGAGAAAGGCTCCAGTTTTCTTCTTTGCGACCTGATAGCAAGAGCGCTGGGATCTCAACTTATTTGACAGGACATATACTGCAGTTTCAGTAGGCTATAAAAATATAACGTTAAAAACTGAAGACTTATCTTGCTCTGTTGGGGATTGGAAGCGGCACTTTATCAGATGTGCTGAAGTTAACGTGTGTGGAATTATTCGTGAGCTTTCTGTTTGATCACAGGTGTTGTTGGTTAGTTTCGTATTCCCCGGCATGAGCACCTCCTCGTCTCATTCAGTTTTGTCTGTTAGACGGCGAGGGGATACTTCCAGCGAATCAGTAACATAATGCAGTATAGGGCATGTAGTAAAATATTATGAATTATCTTTAAATAGGCTAATGACGTTAGTCTCCCATTACGACTTTTTTTATTTACATGTCAGAGAACTCAGATATGTGGGAGAGATTCTGAATGTGCAGAAAATTTTGACCATGAGCAAATAAGTTACAGTGTTTCCCATACGTTCATTTATTTGTGGCGGCCTGCCACAATATCAATGCTTACTGCCACATATTGAATTTTGATTTTTTTTACTAGGCCTATTTAAGACCGTATTTGAGCTGCAGGCAGCGCGTATTCGCGCAGCACATCCTCTCACTCGTCTCTCTCATCCGTCTCTCGCTCTCTCACTCTCTCTCCCTCGTTAACACAGCTACACAAATCTGTCCAACACAACGCCGTCAATGTCGGAGACCCAGCTAATAGAAGTTATTAGCAAGCATGTAAGGAGCCTAGCTATTAAGGAGCGCTAAGTTAATGTTAGAATACAGCTGGGTTTTCAAGGCTAGCATGCTGTACAGCTGCGCCACAGTTACACTGTCATTCTGTGGGAAACCCTGAGTTATAAGTTATTAACAGTTGAGCTAATAAAGTCCAGTCAATAACTGAATTAAAACGGATTAATTTATTACTGAGATGAAAAGGGGCCACAAACACATTTGTAGGTTACTTCCCCACAAAAGAGGTGGTAAGACTTAATCATGTGTGTTGACTCAGCAGGGATAATATTAAATAAGTTGATCTACAGGAGAAAATTATTTAAAAGCGATAAGAATGTCTGAGAGCTTCACTACATTATATTCTATTATAATTATATATTTTGAATTGTCACCTGCCACCTGAATTTTTAGACATTAAATTGGTGCAGAAAAGGCAGAAATGGAGGAGACATTTTCACCAGAATGCAGGAAAGTGAGTGTATAATGCTCAAAATCTTCTGGGGGAGGACCCCATACCCCCCACTTATTAAGTGCACCATCCAAGAAAACAGTATCTGGCTTCAGGCAGGAGGAACATTCACTTATTAGTTAAATGTAATTACTTTTCACATGGATTTTTTGATACCTTTTCCATGTTTTTAATAACAATAGCAACAATAGCAAACAATAAAAAAAATCAATAATATTCAGGGCAAATAGCAAACATCTTTTTTGATGGGGGGCGGTAAGGGACCTGGATAATGGACAGGGGGGCGCTGGCCCAAAAAAGGTTGAGAACCACTGCTGTACACCAAGCGTAGCGAGGGAGGCCGAGGGCAAGTGAGTGTCAACACCACTGCCCAGGATGAAACGACAAAGATCCAAGAATACATCAGGAAGATGGCCCCCAAAGATGAAGGGCTTAGTCAATACCTCAGACAGCAGAAACCCGAGGGTGAGGACAAGGAAGACGAAGAACCTTCATGGAGGGACAAGCCGCTGCACAGCATTTACCACAGACAAATAGAAGAAGTGGCTGATACCAAGAAATCCTACCAGAGGTTGGACTGAAGGACAGCACAAGAACAGGCACTCAGTACAAGATCCATAGAGGCTGGGGTATACCACACCAGACTGCATCCTTGCAGACTGTGCAAGGATGCAAGACATTAAATCACATAACAGCAGGGTGTAAGATGCAGGCAGGAAGTGCGTACAGGGAACGTCATAACCAGGTAGCTGGAATAGTGTACAGGAACATCTGCCTGAGCAGAGGCAGGGGTTGGATGTAGCTCAGGAGAGTCAGGGATTTGCAGCAGCTCAGGAGCCAATTCAACCAGCAGCCCAGCAACAGCAAGTGGTTGCAGAACGGTGACTGAAGACTGCTGCTGTTCAGCAAGCACAGGGAGCATCTGTAGTTCTGTAACAAAGGCAATAGGTCGCTGCAAAGTAAGGGGGCTGCTGCAGCTCAGCTGAGACAGTAAGCCACTTCTGCAATCCAGCAATGGATTGCTGTGGCACAGAAGTCATTCAGCAAGGTCAGACACAAGGAGCAAGAGTCCGCTGGACCGTTGACTGAAGACCAAGAACAGCTGTTAGCTGGCCTGCCAACTGGACACTGGGCCAGCAGGGGTCAGCCGGACTGTCAACTGGATAAAGGGAGCCAAAGTTGGATGGGCCGTGGATGAAACACGAGGACCAAGAGTCAGACTGAGCTGGGCAGCAGAGAGGCATGATTATGGTGAGAGCCATGTCTCCTTCTGGAAGGCTTTACTGAAGGTGGCTCCGGAGTAGGGGGTGCGATATGCATTGTCTACGATATCTTTTTTAATATAATTTTTGCTTGAACAATGTGTGAGCAGACATTGAGTATGCTACATCACTCACCTGCAAAAAAACTATAAACAGCTTGTCCGCACAGTCACTGTGGCATGTGTCAAGCATGTTTAGTGAAGTTTAAAATGAGTGAACAAAGCACCAGGTGATTAAACACTGATAGCACTAGCATCATAACCTTTCAAACTGAAAGAATAAATACAAACATCGCTAGGGAAACAGGGAATAATCCAGACACAAACAGCAAGACGCAAAACACGGATATTAACCATCAAACAGTGTAGAACAATGTGTGAGCAACGAGGGAAAGGAATAGTTCAACTAAATACTAGCAGCAATACTAAAACTAGCATCATAGAGTATGGTAGACCTGCTCTTTTATGAAAAGCGCTGTGAGATAACTGTTGTTGTGATTTGGCGCTATATAAACAAAATTGAATTGAATTAAATACACCAGGAGCAGTGAACATAATGGCACACAAGTGAAGTCACTAGACAATCAGTGAGACAGAAAGTAAAACAAGACCATAACGCCAAACTTCAAAGTAAAACAGTAAAACACCCACCACTCCAGATCTTTGACAGACATTACATCATCCCTGCTTCATTGAACTCAGACGAACTTTCCTTCTTTGTCCACCAGACGGTTACAAGAAGCTGAGAGGAAATATTTTGAGCTGGAGAAAGAAATGGAGGGATTGAAGAGGGAGATACAGGACTGGCGAACCCCCAAGGAAAAAGGCAAGAGAACAACACCCCTGCTTCTTTATTACACCATGTTAACATTACATGTTCATTATCATCATAATCATCCATTTATACAGCCTCCTGCTGCTCTCTCTTTCCCTGTATATTGTATGCAGTTATGCCATGACACCATAGGAACCAATATCATACTTAAAGATAGGGGTGTTTTTCTCTAAAAACTACCAAATATCCATACAGGAGAACATTAAAAGCCAAGGCCATATAGAGGTAGATATGTAGCATAATGTTGTCAAATTCTCTTAAGAACAGCATAAATGTGAGGTGGAATCAGTGTTGCACTGTCCCAGCAGCGTATGCTTATACTGGATACATGCGTCAGTCAAAATATGGTGGTAAATACCCGCTTTAAGAATAGCCTTGGAATGCGGGATCTTGGATGCCCATAAATCAATACAGTGTCATGAGCTTTTAAAAGAGGCAGTATTGAGGGTCTTCTTGCTGCTGGACTGATGGATGAAGATGTTGTGAACAATTACTAAAACACTTGTTTTTGCAAAAGCATGTGGACAAAAAGCATGTACCTCGCTCCATGTGTGATAATAAAAACAGTCAATGACTTGTACTTCACTTCTGTTATTGCTTTCTTCATCACTTCTTCTCTCCCTCATTTCACACTCGCACTATCATCCCTTTCATCAAAACACATTTGTGCTGCTTTTAGTTTTGTGTGTTTGTTATTACTAATCTGGCTGGCCAGCTGTGCACCCCAAGGCTGAATGCCTGCACCAGCACATTATAGACTCTGATGTTCCTCTTTCTCCTCCAATCACAGAGCTGAGTATCTGCCCAGTCTCTCTTGCTCTGACGGCCCACTGTATGGAAGCACCATGGGATGTAAGCCTATCTTTAATCCACTGTCATATTTTCTTTCTCTGTCCGACATGGAAAACAAAAATACTTTTAAACAGCATGTTACCTGTGTGATTCTTAATTCATTTGCAGAAGCTTTGCAGTTGTTGCGTAAGTAACAAAGACCAGGCTTGCTAACGGGCAAACCGAGTTTCTCTGTATGACATGAAATGTGTACAGCCGGCCAAGGTCCATCCTATTCAGTAGGCCAGGTTCTATTTTTGGTTCTACAAAGCTGCTGTCTGTTAACTGGTCTGACTTGCATATGTTACAGAGGGAGAAAGTGCCCCCTGCCTGCCATTACCCACTGATGATTCCTCTCCACCGCCACCTGCTACTGTTCCACAGGGTACAGACAAAATACTTAAACAATCAGTCAATAAGGATTCAACTGATGTGATTTGAATGCAATTCTGATATTTTATACCATTGATGTTTTGTAGTGTATGTGGGATATTATTTCAAGAGTGGTAGAAGAGGTATTCAGTTATTTTACTTACCTAAGTAACAATAGCAATACCACATTGTGGAAACACTCCAGTACTTCATTTGCTGCATTCAAATCTCTGCATAAGTAAAAGTGTGGATGTCTAACGAGATAAATATTTCAAAAGTGGTAGACTCTTCTTAGTGATGCATTTCTATGTTAGCAGCATTTTAGTTGGCCCACGAAAGCTTAAAAGGTGTACGATTGTCTTAAAATAAGTCTTTGCTGCTTTAAAGCATACATGGACCATAACCTACAATACAATGCATGTCGATTTTGTGATGACATCCCGCTGTAGCAGTCTGTATGTACTGTCTGCTATTTAAATTTTTCCATTAGTTTGGCCGAGTCTCCATTACTCTGGTTGTTGTTTAGTGATCATTCAGAGCACCTGCTGGACAGGGAGTGTTGCACTGACTCCTCAGCAGGGATTGAGTGCGGCTGTGTGATTCCCTCTTGGCCAATCAGAATATGGTGACACCCACTCTGGACCAATCAGAATATGGTGACACCCACTCTGGAAGGCATAAGAAGAGGGCATACCTGCACACCAGTGGCTCATTCCTGAAGCATTCTGTGTGAAGAACTCAATCCTTAGACAAACCCAGCCAAATCTCTGTCCTTTGGAGGCTGCTGAGATCCCTTTTGCTGTCTCCTCTGTTTATTGCAGTATATGTAAATAACAGTACTGTGACCTTTAGTTCAGAGTGGACATAAAGCCTATAGCTCTTAAAGCAGCCCTGGTGTTAAAACATAAGTGTTTTTGTGTAACGACTTGTCTGTGGCATGGTGGCGAAGTTTGATGCTACGCCATCAAACAGGAAGTTGTAACTTCACTATACATACTCACATTTCTACCACATTTCACATGTTTGAAAAGGGTCACACCCTAAACAAATCTAAAGGCCAAAATTCACTCAACTTCATAGCACCACCTACTGGCATCAGGAAGTGTCCGAACAATGTAGCCCTGGTGCAGTGAATCACCTAGACGCACATTTGTGGCACATGTATCATCCCAAAACACACAACAGCCTCTTAGGGCCATAGCCTAAACCCAACAATAAGTCAGCCGTTTTGATTATACAGTGAAATTTCAGCCCATTTATGCCCTTTTACAGGGTCCGAACTTAACGAACCCCTCCTAGAGAATTAGTCTGATCATCTAATTTTTGCTGTGCAGTCTAAACCCACTGAAGATTAAAAGTCATACAAACTGTTAGTATTCGAGCGTGCCCGTGTCGAGGTGTCGAAAATCGACTCGCCACAAAACAGGAAATTGTTATAACTTCAGTGTACATAGACATATCCACCAATATTCACTGAGTCATAGCGCCACCTGCTGGCAAAAGGATATGTCACGCTTTATGCTATGATGGACTACTCCTAGCAGGTTGGACATCAACTTCAAAACTGTCCCGGGAACCCTTAACACACTGAAATGTCATGTGAGTTCTCGGTTAACGTTGTGGCGGCTTCGCCACGACACAGGAAGTTGTTGTTGTAATTTGACTGCACATGTTCAGATCTATATGAAATTTTACAAGTTGAATAGTCCCACTCTGAACACATCTACATGCCAATATTCACCCACAGTCATAGCGCCACCAGCTGGCAACAGGAAGTGACCTTCAATGAAGCAGCCCCAGCGGCACGTTTCACCTACATATACGAAATGTCTGTGGCACATGTATCATGTCCAGACGTACAATACAGCCTCTTGGAGCGATGCTCTAAATCCCACAGGAAGTCAGCCTATTTTTCGATGATTTACACACTTCATACTTTAACAAACTCCTCCTAAAGAATTAGTCTGACTTCAGATTTTCGCTGTGCAGTCTAAAGCCACTGACAATTAAAAGTCCATCTACAAGCCAATTTTCACTCTTAGTCATAGCGCCACCTGCTGGCAAGAGGAAGTGACTGCTTTTATGTTGTGATGAACCACTTCTTTTCAGGGTGGCTATAGCTAATTAAAAACTATCTCAGAAAACCGTTAACATTGATGTCACATTGATGTCCTGTTGTAAAGCTTGTGAGATTTCCTTCAACGGTGTGGTGGCAAAGTTTCATGCTTCACCATCAAACAGGAGGTTTGCAGCCCGGGAAACAGGCAGGCAGATGCTGGCTTGTTGAGGTGAGGGATTGAGGTTGCCTTGTTGTTGGGGGACTGAGAGATGGAAACAGGAAAAACTGGGGCCTCCTTAAGAACAAAACCCCACATCTCAGTTTTAGCAGCCCACCTCTCTAGAGCCAGTGAGCAGATAGGTTCCCCATAACTGGAGCATTTGGCTTCTTTCCACATTTTGTGAAGTTCCATAAAGTCCATAACAAAATAATACAGTTCATGGGAGGTTGTGTCAGCGGGGTCCATTTTTGGCCAGTTCATTCTGTTACGTTCAACTGAACGCAGAAAACAAAAGTTTTGGACCCAAAATGCAGACACGGCGGTGGAACAGGTAGATTGATAGTGGGGTTTATTGCAACACAGTGAAACTTACAGGTGATGTCAGCAGTCCAAAAAACACAAAGGGTCCAACAGAAACCAAAAAAACTCCACAAAGGGGAAATTAAGGTGTACAGAATATGATTATTAATTTTTTTTTTTTTTTAAAGACCAAAATTAATCCGGTATGATTTGATTTATTTTTTTTTATAGAATAAATAACCTTTTGTGTCTTTGTCCTCCAGGTTCGCCTGCCACAGGTGACTAGTGAGTCATACCTGCTGGTGTGTGCAGAAGGAGGGGAGGTCCAAGCTTGGGAGAGACACTGTTATAGTGAGCTCTCCTGAATGCGCCTTAAGGTGGCACATGCTGATTTCTCCCACTATAACAGGACCAAAGACAGAGCAATAGCTCTATGATCACTCCCTGCCCCACTCCTCAGCTTTCAAAACTTCACAAGATGAAGAAGAATCAGGACTAAAACGCCTCCAAACAGAGCTTCTCGGAATGTCATTAGTGATGTTCCAAATTAAGTTTCCCAACTGATATATTGAGAAAGGTAGGTCAGACTGCTGGGAGCTAATGATGAAAGAATGATAAGGACATTTTCTCACCTACCTTGCCTTCTTACCAGACAACACGTACCAGACTGATATTCATGATAAAGATGCACTGAGCAAGGGTTAGAGAGCATGCACTTTAATGTGTGACAATGATTGATGTTTGAGTGACAGAGAGGGATGAAAAAAATTCCTCCATGCACATCTTCAGGCATTGACCATGTTGGGGCATTTAGCTGTTACACAAGAGAAATCTTATTTACTGTATCATATCTGCACCTGTGAGTTGTTTGTCCTTATGATGCACTACTATAGACATGGTTTGTTGCTGTGCCTGTTGTAGTATTCAAAAGGTTACTAATGATGACTAATGTCTGTCTTAACCACAACACATACCACTACAGGCTATTGCGTTGTTAACAAGTACCCCTGACTGCAGTGTGCAGATTGCAGAGCTCAACGTGGGCGGAGTCAAACGTTTGACGCTGCCACATGATAGACCTGCATGCGCAGAAGAAAAATAATTGCCCCAAATGATGTGAAATTGCATATTCACCCTTCCTCAAAGTGGCCAGAGTCAAACGTTTAATAGTTGGGAAGTTAGGGTGGAAGATGTGCAGTGTAGACACCCTATATGAAATGTATGACTACCTACAAAAACCTTTTCTATATTTATTAAATAATTAAACTGATTTTTCTCTACTTTCCACAAACCATCCTGAACTTATGTGCTATTTTTTTGTACTATTTAGTACAAAAAATGTTTGCAAATATCTCTGGCATACCTGTAGAGGGAACTGGACAGTAAAAGTGAGGGACAGAAAAACAGCCGGAAGGATGTGGATTCATTAAATGACAATCCACCAGTGCTTGAAGTGGGCACCTCGACATTTTACTCAGCCCAGCCTGTTCTCATCGCAGGCATCATATACACACGCTTAACAAGTGTAGTTATTTCAAGGAAAACGTCAATTCTGTGTGTACAGGAGACTCTACCTGGAGACTCTGTATATGACACCCTGGGGTGACTGGAATTCTAGCCGCGCTAGCCGACAAACTCAACAAAGGACTAAGATAGCTGAACAAGACAGATTAACACAATTATAATAACCAAACAGATATCAAATCAGGCAGAGCTCACAATAAATACTAACAGACTGGACACAGGACAACAGACAGGACTGAACCCCAAAACACTATAAAGCAGATACTGAACTGATCAAATAACCAAAACTCAAGAGAGCTAAACTAAACATAGCTGACAGGCAGAATGTGACAATGAGAAACTCTGAAATACCTGCTTTTTGTTGTGGAAAACTCAGGCAGGTTCTGTGGGCTTTAGGTGGGAAAGGAGCAGAGAGAGGGAGAGGGGGCTACAGAGAGGAGTCATAACTGTCATCATTGAGATTTGAAAATAAGGGAAATTTAAATACATAAAAGTACAATGTTATTCTATGTTGTATGTACAATTCCACATTATACTGTTAGTATATTGTTAATATTACTTATAGTTACCACTAGTATAGGCCTAATATTATTTCATTGGGTTGTTTTCATTTATTAAATCCTTGTGCACAGTCTACATCTTTTACATGTAGTAACACTTACAGTCAGCAGATCATTTTGATTTTATAAAGGTTAAAAATACGGGAGATTTACGAGGAAACATTTAAACGGGAGGATACCGGGTGCAAACGGGAAAATACAGGAGAATCTAGGGGAAAATGGGAGGGTTGACATGAGAGGAGTAGAGAGAGGAGTGGTCTGTGTTAAGCTACATCCACACTACTACAGGTTTTTAAAACAGTTTGATAACGAAAGCCATCTTCTCTGTCCACAGCAGCGTTTTAGCTGCGTATCAGTCGATCTCCATCCGCAAATGTACACTGGGCACGCGTGTGCCAGTGTAAACATAAAACAAATAGTCTACTCCACAGTTGCAGAAGATTTGGCAAAATATTTCAGTAATAGATGAACAACCACACCAGGTTGTTTTTGTTTGGTTTTTTGCATTGACACACAACGAAGTGGAACTGTTACTGAAAGCAACATGGAAGTACAGAGACTGTGGTGGCAGAAAACAGACTAGGCAAAGTAAATACGGCAACATGCACAGCACAAGTGTTACTTACAGAGTGGAAAATATTTTAATAAAAAAACTGTTTTGGCTTTGCATGACTGATAAGACCGAATCAGGAAGCCAAATATGAGTGTCTATGTAATCATTTTATAAAGCCCTACCAGGTCTCCGTTTTAAAGCGAAAACGGAGAGAGAGGGGCAGTCAGCTGATTGAGCTGCTAAACGGCTACTCTCTTTGCATCAGGAAACCCACACTGAAGGATCTGTCTCTCTGTCTGATGTGCTGTGGGTCAAGACAATTAAACTCTGATGGCGTGTGTGTGAGATGACCACGTGTCACATGATCGCTCCTGCTTGTTGTTCTGCTTGTCTAATTGCTGCTCAGCTCTCATTGTAAATAATTAACTGGGCACATCAATTGCTTCCTCTCTGAAAAGGACTTTGGTGCTAGCCAGCTTTGAAACCTACTCAGACCGCTTAGTTTTAACTGCTGCTGAAAATTTGTCTGGCGAGTATTGCATCATCTGATGGGCTTTTCTGATCCACCCTTTTAGAGACCACTGATCAAAGTAGTTAAAGCAATTATCGGCCGATTACGATTGGTGATCGATCAGAGTATCCTTACACAGCTCGGGTGCCTTGCAAGCAGCTGTGTGTAGAAAGCGGTCAATGTCACATTTTGTGAACCGAGCAATCGCAGCCTGGATGGGGCAAGACATTTAAAAAATAATGACAGATAGGTGTCATTTACACTGAGGATGCTGGGGACATGTCAGAATCAGAATGTGTCCGTTTTTTGAAAGCTTTTGTTAAAAACAGCTTGCATCAAGAAATGTTAATAACAAATGAAACAATGCACAATCAGAAAGCATGCAATGCAATAGAAATATTCAAGAAACAAATGTGCATTGTCCAAAAAAGTAGCTTAAGCTAAAACAAGCTGTTGATTAAGTTCCGGAATGCTGCGGAGGAGTGCAGACATGTGTTCGTGAGCTCTCGGTGGTGGTACCTAGCATCTGCCTTTATCCTGATTTTAATCTCTCATCACTTTAATTTGTGTGCAAGAGGCAAAGCCATTAAGAACACTTTTGTATGGCAAGCTACAATCTTTGACATAAAAAGTGAAAAAACTATAACTCAAACTTTGCGACACCTGGACGCTGTAACCACAAGAAACATGGTGGGCGGGGAAAAGGAAACATCCTTCAGCAAACTTCTCGATGCTATTCAAGAAACTAAAGACGACCTCACATAGCATATTGACAAGAAAACAGCCGGCATACAAACATTAACAAAAATCAAGTCCTCGCTCTCTACACTGGCGGAACAGGTTGAGGAGATACAGACACGAGTGAGTGCAAATGAAGACGATATCAAAGATACGCGCGACCGTGTTGGTGAAATGGAGAAACTGATAACGCATCTCTAAGACAAAACTGATGACTTAGAAAACAGCAGCAGGAGGTCTAACATTAGGATAATAAATGTGCCGGAACAAGCAGAGGTCGTGATACTGTAGGATTTTTGGATAGTTTATTCCACAAATCCTGGGTAATAACTTCACCTCACCTGTCACCCTGGAAAGAGCACACCGCAAATTCCTGAACTTCAGAGACAAAGGAGAGATGACATACGAGAACAATCGTTCTACCCAGATTACAGTGCAGACCTGCAGTGTAGGAGAGACGAGTTCCGTGACGTGAAGAGGATACTGCAAGAGAAGGAGATGGAATACGTGCTGATCTTCCCAGCCCAGCTTCGCGTCAAACATCAGGGAACAGTCAAGTTTTTCTCCACTCCAGCTGAAGTGAAACACTTTTTGAAAGATCTCCCAAGTGAGTAGCATGAATCTAACCAAAGTGTCTGCAGTACATACTCCGCTACAGACACTGATGAGAAGGGTTGTGATTCAAGCTATGACATAATAGCCTAATCCTGTTATCTTCAAATGTTTAAAATAACTGGGACCATGGCTGATGATAAACTGCAGACCCTGCGTGCAGGCTAATGAACGTGAAGTTATGGTTTACACCACAATGATCGAATGGGATCACACTTCATTTAACCAACTTCTCTATCTTGTACATATTTCTGCCTTATCTCTAATATTGTAAAATTGCGAACTTTCCCATATACAAACTGTTATGAGTGGTTAGTTTTTAATTATCAGCAGTTGCTGGAGCCACCTCTGTTGCTTTAATGTTTTGGGGTTACATATGGTTTCTCACTAAAACCCCAATTTCTACTTACTCACATATTCAGCTTACACTCACGTTCAGATTCAGTCTTATTATTATACCCTTGTTCATTATGTTACTACATCTAAACTCAATGTAGGAGTATATCCAGACATCCTTACAGGCGAATAGAATGATACTTATCCTTCTGAGACATCTATATGAACTGGTTAAATTAACATGTATATCTTGGAATATTAGAGGGGTAAACTCACCAAATAAGAGGAAGAAAATGCTGACATATTTAAAGAGGCAAAATGTAGACATTGCCTTTATCCAAGAGAGCCACCTCACTGACTTAACATTTAAAACTGCGCAGAGACTGGGTGGGTAATGTGTTCTATTCTTCTTACTCCTCAAAAGCTAGAGGTGTCGCCTTGCTCATTAGTAAACACCTGAATTTTAAATTAAATTCAGTTGAAAAGGATAAAAACAGCAGATTTTTGCTTGTAGATTGTGAAATAAATAGGAACAAGAGATTATATATATATATAGAGAGAGAGAGAGAGATATATAGAGAGAGAGAGAGAGAGAGAGATATATAGAGAGAGAGAGAGAGAGAGAGATATATAGAGAGAGAGAGAGAGATATATAGAGAGAGAGAGAGAGAGATATATAGAGAGAGAGAGAGAGAGATATATAGAGAGAGAGAGAGAGAGAGAGAGAGATATATAGAGAGAGAGAGAGAGAGAGAGAGATATATAGAGAGAGAGAGAGAGAGAGAGAGATATATAGAGAGAGAGAGAGAGAGAGAGATATATAGAGAGAGAGAGAGAGAGAGAGATATATAGAGAGAGAGAGAGAGAGAGAGATATATATACAGTGGGGGAAAAAAGTATTTGACCCCTTGCTGATTTTGCAGGTTTGCCCACTTACAAAGAATGCAACAATCTACAATTTTAATCATATGTACATTCTAACAGTGAAAGACAGAATCCCAAAGAAAATTCCAGAAAATCACATCATATGAATTTATAAAAATTGATAACCATCTGATGAGGAAAAACAAGTATATGACCCCCTACCAAACAGCAAGTATTCTGGCTCCTACAAGCCAGTTAGTCTTTCTTTAAGACACAGCCCCAATCCCAACCAATTATCTACATCAAATACACCTGCCTCACCTCGTTACCTGTATAAAAGA
>NC_060172.1:35490318-35495303 GCF_021292245.1 Micropterus dolomieu
TTTGGAGGGAGCTTAAAATTCGAGTTGCCAGGCGACAACCTCGGAACCTGAATGATTTGGAGGCTGTCTGCAGGGAGGAGTGGGCCAACATCCCTGCCGAAATGTGCACAAACCTTGTCACCAACTATAAAAACCGTTTGACATCTGTGCTGGCCAATAATGGCTTTTCTACAAAATATTAACATGCTGTTTGTCCAGGGGGTCAAATACTTGTTTTTCCTCATCAGATGGTTATCAATTTTAATAAATTCATATGATGTGATTTTCTGGAATTTTCTTTGGGATTCTGTCTTTCACTGTTAGAATGTACATATGATTAAAATTATAGATCGTTGCATTCTTTGTAAGTGGGCAAACCTGCAAAATCAGCAAGGGGTCAAATACTTTTTTCCCCCACTGTATAGGCCCAATTATGATGACTCTTTAACAATCTGATTATGAAATTGTCTACAATTGGAGGTCAATGTGTTGTGGGTGGAGACTTTAACTTAGTCTTAAACCCTCTTTTGGATCGATCATTACCCAAAACATCTTCACTATCAAAGGCGGCAACAGCACTAAACCAAGGTATGAAAGACATAGGCATAATTGACGTGTGGTGAAATCTTTATCCAAACCAGAGGGATTTCTTTCTTTTCACCTATGCATAATACACACTCTAGAATTGACATGTTCCTGGTGCCACAAGTTATGATAGTCCCAGTAATGCTCCTATCTAGCAGCTACCTTCTCAGATCATAATCCCATCAAACTCTCCTGGTTGACTGATACTCCACAGCCCACAACCCACAGGTGGAGATTTAAAAATGACATGTTGAAAGACCCTGAGTTTATTTCATATAGGACTACCTATATTGAAATATTTCTTGACGCCAATTCAAATTCCTCTTCACATGCCAACATTTGGGAGGCTCTTAAAGCCTATATGAGAGGTCAAATTTTATCATACAGTGCCCACAAGGTAAAACAAATTAGAGAGACTAACCAAATTGGAAAGACATATTAGAAAGCAAGAACAGGAATACATTGCCACCAAAAAGGAAGAACACTTTAACACACTTAACAAAAACAAGGATGCAATATAATAATCTATGCACCAGCAAAGAGGAAGCAGCTATGGCCAAAACTAGATATCACTATTATGAATTCGGGAACAAACCAAGTAAACTCTTGGCTTGGCAAATTAAAAAGGAAGCATCTGATAAATTTAGCAGAGTCCGTGAAAATTCACCATCCATTAATGCAGAATTCAAACAATTTTACGAAAATTTATATAAAACTGGGCAGGACGCTGATAATACTGGAGTAAAAAGGTTCATGGATGAAATAACCCTTCCAAAATTGCAAGATGAGGATAGAGATCTGCTTCATGCGGGTTTTCAGAAACGGAGGTACTCCAAGCCATTAATTATTTACAAAATAACAAGACTCCCGGACCAGACGGCTTCCCTGTCGGGTATTATAAGGCCTTTTTCTAAAAAAACTCCACTTGTGAACATGATTAAAGAAGCTCTAGAAAATAAAAAATTACCAGACTCGTTGGAAATCGCAACAATCACACTGCTTCCAAAACCGGGCAAGGACAGACAGAAATGTGACTCATACAGACCCCTCAGCCTATTAAATGCAGACTATAAGATACTATCCAAACTAATTGCTCTCAGACTGGAAAACGTTATATCAAAGATAATACACGCTGACCAAACAGGTTTCGTTAAAAACAGGTATGGAGCAGACAATGTGCAGCGACTGCTCCATATACTGAACACCGCTCAAAAATATCAAAATCCTATGCTAATAATGTCTATGGACCAAATTTGGACCAAATACCAAATTTTAGGAATTATTATCTTGCTTCGCAGTACAGATCGATTTGGATCTGGCATGCAGAGAATAGTGAGGTTAGATGGGTCCCAATAGAACAACATGAGTTGAAGTCTATGCCTTTTTAAAGGATATTCCATTCATAGGCACAAAAAAATGTTTAGCCACACTCACAAACAACTCAATAATACTGAACACATTTGCTGCTTGGCAAGAATCTCACTCACTTCTTGACACAAATGTTTCTTTTCTTAGAAGGGCACCTTTGTGGGGCAGTCCCAACCTCTCACACCACATAGTTGACTCAGTGTTGCGGGGGTGGAGGGAAAGAGGAATCCAAACAGTTGCTGACTTAGCAAATGTATCATCAATATATAACTTCCAACAACTAAATGAAAAATTCAACCTTTCCAAAGATAGTTTCTTCAAATTCCTATAAATTAGAGACTGGGTTAAGGAGAAATCCAAAGAAACATTCCCATATATCCCAAAAGAAACTCCTCTTGAAACCCATCTATGTAACAAATTACACGGATCAACAAAAACAAAAACATCTTCCATATATGGGATCATCAATGGAGCGTTACCGGTTTATGATAAAACATATACAAAAGAGAAATGGGAAAAAGACCTAGACTGTATTTATGAGGAGGCAGATTGGTGTCATCTATTGGAACAAGCACAGACTGTGCTAACCTCCACAAAACACAGGCAAATTCAATTTAATATATTCCATTGGACATACTATACACCTTATAGGTTACATAAAATTGACAGCAAAATTTCCTCTAACTGTCAGAGATGTAAAGTGACCAATGGTGATCTTATACACATGCTATGGAGTTGCCCAATGATATAAGAATTTTGGAAACGTGTCATTGAATTAACCTCAAGGATAATGGCAAGTCAAATTGAACAGGACCCAAATCTATGGATCCTTGGGGACACAATCTCTATTAATGCGAACTACTACAAGAAATACTTTCTTACTTGCGAGCACTGCAGTAAAGAAATGTATTCTGATCAACTGAAAATCGGAAAATTCACCATCAGTAAGACATTGGATGAACGAGCTTGTGTCTTATTGCACACCCGAAAAGATATTATATAATGTGAGAGGGAAGCATGCAGCATTTAGGAAAATCTGGGGCCCCTACACAGACATTCTGCCTTCTCTGGAAACTTCTTCATTGATGCATTTGTTGTGAGTAATGTGTAGACTTATATAGGTATATATGTATACAGATGAGTGTATGTATAAGATGTATATAGACTGTTTAGATATATAAATGAAAGGAAACTGAGAACCATACATAGGAAGAGGGTGGGAGGTGGGATGGGAAAGGTTTGTGTAATACTTGTGTTTTTGTTCTGTATTGATCTCATTTACTTTACGTTTACGTTATTTTTTATTTTTTATTTTTATTTTGCTTTTGATGTTCAAAATTGAAAATCATTATGCTTGTAAGGTATGTCTGTAGTGTTATACATTTGTGTATATTCCTTTTGTAAAATACGATTTTCAATATATCAAACTGTGGACCCTTCCAACACACAATTAACATCTTGTAAGAGCTTCTGTTAATAAAAACAAATCTTAAAAAAAACAAAAAACAAGCTGTTGATTACTGCATTATATTCCAATAATATATTTTTATATTTTGAATTGTCACCTGCCACCTTAATTTTGTTTCAATTAATGAAAATACACTTCCACCATAAATTGACTGAAAATGTCATCAGAATGCAGAAAATTAAGTGTTTAATGCTCAAAGTCTTCTGTGGTGGGTTTGCCCGATGGTGTTTTGTTTTAATTATCTTAGTCTGAGCCATTTCTGTCTACATAACGGGTTCATGGTCGTCGCCATATTGTGTCTCCATGTTTCTAGAGTAGCTGACAACAGACAAATGGCGCTCCAGCGCTGTTCTTTGGCTTGTGGTGTAAAATATGTGGTTGGATTAATTTCATGTAGTTACTCTCTCTCCGGCGCTCTGTTTTGGCTTTGTCGGCTATGTTCATGAGACAATCCACTTGATCACTAAATAAAAAGGCAGCTTTCAGTATAGAAGCTCAGATCAGCCAGCTAAAACGTGGACAGAAATGTGACGTTAGCTTCGTGAGACAAACAGATGATGAATATTATTGGCAATAAAATAGTAACAGCAGGGAAGCTCAGTAGCTAAACTTCACATTTTACTGCCCTGGTAGAAAACATGTATTTCTTTTTACTGCTAATGGTGATAAGATAACAAGATCGTGTGCCAAGTGACCAATAATGAATATTTTCCAAATTTGCAATAATTTGTACTTTCACATGCTAAATTCCCATTAAAAATGTTTTACCACAAGCTGAAATTATGGCAGTACTACTTTGTGTTTCTGTTGTGGTGGTGGGAACAGAAACTCAAAGTGCTCATGGGGTGGCACAGGTTCCTTTGTGGTTTCAGTCTGATTCATTACTTTGGTTTTTGCTAATTGCTCAAATACATTTAAGGTAAATATAAATATATTTACTTCACTAAAGAGGTTATAAGGTGCTTTAAGAATGAAAATTGAGTTGCACATTTTAGTGAAATAAAGGGGGAAAGAATGGTTGATATAGTGGAACGTAATGTAGAGTTTAAGTGCTAAATAAAATGTTGTTTTTTTTGTGGACTTCCTGGTCTTATTGGTTGATCAGCAAGAAGACATGTTGCAGGCCCAGTCTCAATGTGATAAGTGACCTACATGAGTAAAGGAGTGTGGCACAAATTCCTATATTTACAGGTACAGTGGGGGAAATAAGTATTTGACCCCTTGCTGATTTTGCAGGTTTGCCCACTTACAAAGAATGCAACAATCTACAATTTTAATCATATGTACATTCTAACAGTGAAAGACAGAATCCCAAAGAAAATTCCAGAAAATCACATCATATGAATTTATAAAAATTGATGACCATCTGATGAGGAAAAACAAGTATATGACCCCCTACCAAACAGCAAGTATTCTGGCTCCTACAAGCCAGTTAGTCTTTCTTTAAGACACAGCCCCAATCCCAACCAATTATCTACATCAAATACACCTGCCTCACCTCGTTACCTGTATAAAAGACACCTGTCAACACCCAAACAACCAGCATCCAACATCACCACCATGGGCAAGACCAAAGAGCTTTCTA
>NC_060172.1:35495403-35523573 GCF_021292245.1 Micropterus dolomieu
CACCGCCAAAGCAACAAAAGAGTGGCTGAAGAAGCACATCAAGGTTCTGGAGTGGCCTAGCCAGTCTCCAGACCTGAATCCAATTGAAAATCTTTGGAGGGAGCTTAAAATTCGAGTTGCCAGGCGACAACCTCGGAACCTGAATGATTTGGAGGCTGTCTGCAGGGAGGAGTGGGCCAACATCCCTGCCGAAATGTGCACAAACCTTGTCACCAACTATAAAAACCGTTTGACATCTGTGCTGGCCAATAATGGCTTTTCTACAAAATATTAACATGCTGTTTGTCCAGGGGGTCAAATACTTGTTTTTTTTCTCATCAGATGGTCATCAATTTTAATAAATTTATATGATGTGATTTTCTGGAATTTTCTTTGGGATTCTGTCTTTCACTGTTAGAATGTACATATGATTAAAATTATAGACCGTTGCATTCTTTGTAAGTGGGCAAACCTGCAAAATCAGCAAGGGGTCAAATACTTATTTCCCCCACTGTAAGAGGCAAACATAATCTGAATCATTAAGTGGAATCAATAAAATGTTTCATGATTCAAATAAGAGCCTGTATTTGCCTTCATCAAGAGGCAGCTGAGAACGTTTTCTACACGACATTCTGGCAGTCACTCTCACCCTCTTTCTTACTTGCACTCACTTGGGCCAGCAACTCACTCTAAGAGGGAGAAATATAAAGTCCTGACCTTCACCCTTATCTGAAAAAACACTTTCTCATACATGGCAGAGTTCATGCTGCACATCGATTGTATGCTTGTCGTCTCCATCACCGTTTGAGTGCGAGCGTTATTCTGGACTGTAAGCTGTAGCTATGAAATGAAATGCAGATATTGTGGGATTCATTTAGAGGAAAGGCCAATATGGATTCCAAGGGTAAAATACAAAAGTATATCTTTCTTGACTTGCTGTAAATGATTGTGAATGACTTGGTTGATTCCTGAAAAATGCATCTATAAACAATAAAGACATTAATCTTTTTTATCCTTTATTTTTATTGTAACAATAAACATAGCACAAGAGAAAATGTAAAAAACACTAAAATAAAAAAAACAGCATAAAAAGTAGTGTTGATTAAAAACAGGAACTACTGAATGAGCATAGTGGGTACATACGTAGATTGCCTAGGTGTTACACAGTTGTATACTTCATAAAAACGAATGTCTAACTATTTTCTTTATGAATGGCTTATGGAACAGCTATAATGTAGTTCAGTTAAATTATAAGGAACCCTACATATAATATGCAGGGGTTGAGTACAGAATATAGGGATTGAGTTTACGGTCTGCTGATGCAAAGCTGCTGTTCTCATGCGCCTGGCGGCGGTAGTACCTGCGGAGGGCAGGACTACCGGGGTGGCACTGTCTCACATGGAGAAAGTACTCATCAGGGCGGCTTGAGGTGTAACCACAGTCCTCACACACAAAGATCTTGGACCGTCTCTGACGGTAGGCATATTGTTGATGAACACCGTGAATCTTCCTCATATGGGACTCGAGAGAGCAACGTTGTGTGAAGGCTTTTTCACACAGCTCACACTTGTAGGGACGGATACCTGGGGGAGACAAAATACGGTTTTGTTCCTCTGCATATTTGTGTGCATGCACTACATTCAGACAGACAAAAGTGCCTTTGCAGTTGTGTGACAAATTTTGCAACCAAGGACTCCCTGTCTGAGGGAGTTGTTTAAAAGCAGGCTAAGCACAAATAATCAAATGTACACCTCAAGGCAAAAAGAGACATGCATAAAAGATTGTTGCTGAAGGATTGTCTTTTGCACCTTAAATTCAATTTTATTTATATAGCACCAATTCATAAAAAAAGTTATTTCATTGCACTTTTCATTAGGGCTGCACGAAAAAGTAATATTGCGATTATTGAGGACAATATTGCGATTTGATTATAATGGAACAAATGGTACCTTGAGTCTACTTGCTTGATTGTCAAGGAAAACGCGCAAAATACTGACATTTTGAAATGTGTATTTCTCAACTTAAACAAAGTTAAACAATATTTATAACAATAACTTTAGTAAAACAGATGTAAAAAAGAACAAGGGGTGCGTGTTGCTCTCAGGAGGAGACATTAAAAGCAGAAAAGGCACACTGGCATCCTGGATCTAAATCTGTCCACTGAAGAGGCTCCATCCACAACGTGGAGGAGGAACTAGTGTAAATGAGTGTATTAGTATAATATTAAATAAAAAGTATAATGTTCAGTTAATAGTATACTGTTAGTAGGCTATAATGTTAAAATATTAATTACTATGGTCATTATAATTTCATATAATAGTATACTATTTTACCGCTAGTTTAATATTAAATCCAGTTATAGCTGTTTTATTTCTGTGGTTTGTTTTTATTTATTTAATCCTTGTGCAAGCAAAATTATCTATATTTGTCTCTAATTTGTTAATGCTAAGTATTAACTTGTCAATAATCATATATATATCATAAGCATTTGAAATTTGCTGGAGCACATCAAACTTTTTCTAATGTGCCACCCCATCCAGGCTGTGATTGGTTGGTTGACAAGAAGTGACTGACTTTATGAAAAGTTGAAAAATAAAAGGTAGCAATACAGCTAACTGGCCAGCAATCCAGAGCCAAACCTTTATCTTTTCTATCTTTACTATCGGATTTTCACATTTTTATTTAGTGAGTTTAATGTGTTTTAACATAACGTGTCCACCCTGTTACCCTAGGTTTTGAGAAGATCAGTCAAATAAAAAAATTTCAAAAACTGTCTGTGAAAAATTATAGATTCCTCATATAGTATTGAAGGTCATGCTAGCCATTATGCTCACGCAGGCAGGTAAAAGGCTAACTTTAGCTCTTAATGTCCACGCTGCTAGTGTCCACCTTGCTGAAAACCTAACAGGGTGGACATTTATATAGTATATACTGGTGTTTTGTCCACCCTGTTATGTTGGTATTTATCCTTCAAAGTTTATTGAAATTACCAAATAGTAAGTGTATATTTGTATTTACACAACGATATGGAAGGGATTGACTATACGGGCAAGAGACATTGAGTAATTCTTATCATAATTCACTTTTCTTGAGGGGAAAAAAAGTGGAAAAATGCATCCCCTTCCATTTATGTGCACTTGTTCCATTCAATATAGGCCTTGCCTATGCTGTTTAAAAATTATGTTATTGTAAAACAAATATCTAATAAGAGTGAGGGACATATGATTTCTATAAAAATGTCATTTTAGTAGCAATCATACCCTGAAAAAACTTTTAAACAGTTATGTCTAAGTCCTTAACAGGTTGGACATTTCCCACGTGTCACATGTTGTTAATATATTGAAATTGAATTCAATAAAGATGCCTGAGCTCGACCAATATGTTTTTCATAAAGTTATTTTATATAATCGAACTTTAAAATATAGGTAAATAAACTATTTATTTATCCCAAGTTATGAAGTCCAAATGGCACCCTATAAAAAAAATGACCTGAACACATTATGTTCTCCAGTCAGCGCCACATGGCAGCCTCTGCCATCAGTGTGTGAATGTGATATTGTGTAAAGAGCTGTGAGAGACTGGAAGACTAGAAAGGCGCTATATAAGTACAGTCCATTTACTGTTGATTTAATTCCTGACCTGTGTGTGTTCGCATATGCCTCTTGAGGTCAAAGGTATCGTTGAATCCTTTGCCACAGAATCGACAAGGATGTCTCTTCACCAAGCTGTGGCACTTCAGGTGGCGAGTCAACATGCGCTGCAGAGGGAATATCTTGTGGCACACTGAGCACACAAAGTCGCCTGAGCCGGGGGATGTACGCGGACGGGGCTGGTAGGGAGAGATAAGAGAAAAAATAGGCTTAATATGACAGTATGATAACTCTGATCAGCTTCATGTTTCTTTCTCTACTCTTTGTAGCTTACAAGGTGCAGTTATCAATACATTGTTAAAAGCAATGTAAACAACCCTCAATAATTTCCTCTACCTGTAGGAAGAAGATACAAAGCTCCTGGAAAACACAATTCCCAGTCCTCCACTACAGCTTCTACTTTAGCACTGCTATGGAGTTGTTCTGAATGTTTTCTTTTTTGTGACAGTTTTAACATGTCGTCATCATCAGACATCTCTTCATTTTCAACAAAGTCCTCACACATTGACAGATTATCACGCAAATCATCAGTGTGTTCCAAACTGTTGGGACACTCAGTCTGTTTATTCTGCTCTTTGTTTGACCCTGTCTCTGTAATGCTATCAGCCTGCTTACTATCATCGCCAGAGCATACAGGGAGGGGTCCTCGGGAGCCTGGCCGGGGTGGTGTACAGCCCCGGTAGGTTCCACCACCCGCGACACCCCCTCTCCACCATGGTCTCTGACGAGGCATAAACCATGTAACTGAACCCGTCTACTTTAAAGTTAAAAGACAGATTGAGATCATCAGTGTTGTCTTTAAAAACCATGAAAACCTGCCTCCGGTGACACACGACATGTTTGAGCAAAGGGAATTTGCAGCCCAAAGAGACCATTTTGATCGGGGAGATGAGCTGCCCGTACCGAGACAGCTCTTTAGTCAGCACTTCATTTTTAATGAACGGGGGGGGGGCATTAGAAATGACGATCTTTCTTGCAGGACTAACCAGCGGGAGAATGGGAGTGAAAGTGTCATGAATAACTACATCTGTTTCGACCACATCACTAACTTTGGCCGTGCTGTCCAAAAATATAACAATGGCTCCATTCATGTGGGAGGCAGACTTCACGCTACCGCAGCCCCCCACCTCTCCAACCACTAAACGGGCCTCCTCTACCGAACACTGTACTGCGAGTAGACCAGTGCTCCCCACCCACCCAGCACCCCACCGCTGCACAGTGAACAACCAAAACGGCCAAATGCCACGCAATCATCAACACCAATGCACAAGTGACGAGCCCAACGCGCACACTGCGCGAGCACGGCAACACCCAATGCCCAGCAGCCGCACAGGTCACCGTGCACCCGCCTATAAAAGTCCGCCGTCCCCCAACCGCCGGAAAAAACTAAGGCCGCCGGCGCCAGCCGACATCCCCCATGCCCAGCACGCCCCCAGCCGCCGTGCAACACCAGCCAAACCAGCAACGAGGCAAAATCAACCAGCTCAACTGCATGCCACCACCAACCCACCCACCCGTCAAGGGCCAAGAACTCCAGGCACAAGCCCAGAACAAACCGGAGCTCAGCCCTGCACCCACACTGCACATCCCGAAAACTAACTATATACCTCAGTATCCAGAGGGGTCCAACATCTGGCCGACAGAGAAATGGGGAAGCATGGATCCGAGGCCAACGAAGCAAAACAGGGACGCAAACTGGTCCCTCCAAGCCAACGAGGAAATGCCTCCCCCGGACTCCAATGCACAAACTAAACGCCCAGCAGCCATTCAGAGACCCTGCCCAGGGAAAAAGCACTAGGACAATCGCCCTACAATCCCACCGCAGCCCTCCAAACCGCAACCGGATCAACCCGCGCAGAGACCCCCACCCCCAGAAGCCAGGGCACCCCGCGACCCCCCAAAGCGCATGTCCCGGGGTAAGCTGTACCCCGCCCCAAGAAAGAACAGCAGAAAGCTGTGCCGGGAAGCTCCCTGCCGCCAGGGAGCGATAACGTGGGAGAACCAGGCCAACGGTCCCCCAGCCCAGCCAGAGGCATCCCTCCCCAGAGTGCAGGCAGTGCCAGCAGCCCCCGAGGCCGATCTCATCCCTGGACGGGGGCCCAGCCCCACCAGTCAAGCACCCCCAAGGAGGAGCACCAAAACCTAACCCGACAACACCGGCCATGCGCCCCAGAGACTCCCGAATGCCCCCACTGTGAGAGAGCTGGCAGGGGGAAGCAGCGGGAACCCCACCCCTGCCGAAGAGGGCCCAGGAGAGGAGACAACAGGCCCCCAGGCCCAGGGACACACCACCCGCCCAGAAATGAGCAAAAGCCACAAGCCCGAGTCCCCAGATCCCTAGGTCAAGAGCGGGCCGACCCCCCCCAGCCCACCCCAGATCAGGCAAGGCTGTCACCAACCCCACAGCACCCCTGATGCCCGGGGCTTCAGGGGTAGGACACGAGGCCAATGAGAATCTCCCCCACTCATACAACCCCTCTGCCCGCCTCTGTAAATGTATTTTGTGTTGGATGCATGTCATGGATTGTGAAGTGGTGTATGGTGGAGTAAAGATAAGGTGTGTGGTAACTAAGGTGCAGTTAAAATTGGAGGGTAGTTGTGACACAGGCACCCCACAACTGTCAGGTAGTGGTGCCTCCCATTGCCACACATCCTTTAGAAATGACATGATAAAGAAGTAATCATTTGCTATCTTCAGTCTCCTCATGGAACCAGAGCTCCCCCAAGAGGACAAAATAAGTATTGTATAATTGTCACTGTATTTATCCGCTCATAATATGATGCCATGTTCGTAACTTGCCCTCATATATTTAAGTAAGAATGTGTAACAGCCAATATTATCCAGGAAATATTAAGTCTCTTTCATTCTGAAATCCCGAAAATGTGTTTAACTTGTAACCATTCCAATCATTACAATGATTAAGTAATTGTTTCCTTTTTATCAAACTAAGAACTGTATAACCGTTTGACAATTAAGGTTTGATTGTCGGGAGATATTTGATTACAATACGCGCAAATAGATTTTTGAATGTAAATGCTCTGTACTTGAATAGCGCCTTTCTAGTCTTTTCGACCACTCAAAGCGCTTTTACACTACATCTGCATTCACCAGTCATACACATTCATACACTGAGCCTAAGAGCTCAAATGGAAACTAACATACACACATTGGCAGAATACCCACCAGGGGCAAATCGGGGTTCAGTATCTTGCCCAAGGACACGCAACCAGGGGGAGCCAGGGATTGAACCACCAACCTTCCGATTAATGGCCAAACCGCTCTACCTCCTGAGCCACAGCCGCCACGATTGACATATCATCATTAGGGAAACCGGAAATAAGCCCTCACGGAAACAAGGACTGCTCCTCCGGGGAACCACACCCCACAGTAAGACTAAAACCCTGCTTTCTGTGATCAGTGATGTCCAATAGTTTGCTAATCCATTATCTTCAATCCTTATTAGTTATTCTCATAGCTTGCATTTATTAGTTGCCCTTATGAATCAAATTCTCCCTACAAGAGAACCCAATTTACAATAGAACTCAACATTCTTGTTGTTTACATCATGTTTGTTTAGCCATTGTTTATTTCTTTGATGTGTATTTAACCGCATTTATTTCACCTTAGTTATCTAATAAATTTCACCGTAATCACAGGAACTGTGTGTGTATTGTCTAACTCCAAGTCCCTGTCACGAGGATTTACTCCTTCGATATGAGATTGACTGATTTAAGATAATTGAGCGATTATTACCTAACTGATGTCTAGTGAATAATTGTATAATTATTAAAACGCTACCCAGAGGTCCGGAGACTCTGGGCGAATTGAATCTCCGGTGGTGCCCTTCTTTTGAGGTTTATGAGTTAATATTTCAGAAATATTAACTCATAATTTTCACAAGTTTATTAAAAATCATACGTAGACCTGCTACATTTACAATAACATGTTGGAACATTCAAGGTCTGAGATCATCAGCTTTTGGTTTATAGAGCAGAAACTCAGATTTTAATAGGGTATTAAAAGACTCTGACATCATAGTTTTACAGGAGACATGGTGCAGAGAAGATGTTTCCACTGGTCGTCCTCACGGCTACACTGAGATTATTATACCTTCAACAAAAAATCCCACAATAACCCAAGGCAGAGATTCAGGCATGATTATATGGTGTAAATCAGAATTGAGCCAGTCCATCACAGATATTAAAAAAGAAAAATCTTATATAATGGAAAATTGACAGTCACAGTAACAGTTGAACAGATGATTTGTGCTGAGCAACATGTCTACATGTGTGCCATCTACATACCTCCATCAGAATCCCCCTACTACAACCCAGATATTTTCTCTATTCCTGAGGAGGAAGTTAACCATTATAAAACCATGGGAAATGTATTACTGTGAACGCTCGAACAGGGAAAAGAGCTGACACTATGAACACCCAGGGAGACAAACTTACCTGGAAGCACCTGCTTCCCCCTCCCTGAATGTCCTGCTAGAAAGTGCTTTGACAAGCTTACTAATACAAGCCGTATGCAGCTTTTACAGCTCTGCCGTACGCTGGGTCTGTACATAGTGAACGGCAGGCTACGAGGGGACTCTCTGGGTCACTACACTTACAGCTCAGCTCTTGGCAGTAGTACGGTAGATTATTTCATTACAGATCTAGATCCAGTGTCTCTCAGAGCTTTCACAGTCAGCCCCCTCACACCCCTCTCAGACCACAGCAAAATCACTATCTATCTGAAAAGGACTCTGGAGTCTGGAGCCCCTAGTGCCTGTGAACTGTTTAACAGCACATAACCATACAGATGAACCCCAGACAGCATGGGGGCATACCAAAAGGCACTGGAAAATCAAAACATACATGATTTAACTCATTTACATCTAACTGAAACATTTCCCCAGAATAATTCTGGTGCACAAAATCAATTCAATATTTCATCATTTGGCTTCATTGTCTAATTTGAAAGCCTCCAAACCAAAACCTCAACAAATGGACAGTAAAAAATGGTTTGACACTGAATGTAAAAACCTAAGGAAAACTTTAAGGAAATTATCAAATGAAAAGCACAGGGACCCAGATAACCACAACATACGCTGTCAATATGAAGCCACTCTGAAACAATACAAGTACACCCTAAAAAGACAAAAACACAGCAAGAAGCAGCTCTGTGAACTTGAGGAATCCTTAGAGTCCAACCAGTTCTGGGAGAAACGGAACAACCTAAACAAAACCCAGCAGGATGAATTGGCGATCCAAGATGGAAATACTTGGATTAATCACTTTAGTGAATTATAGCTCTTCATGGCCTATCGCCTTGTTATATTTCTGACCTTTTAGTCCCATACGCACCAGCACGTACCTTGAGATCCTCGGGCAGAGGTCTGTTGTCTGTTCCAGAGTCTCGACTGAAAACTAAAGGGGACAGAGCGTTTGCTGTCAGGGCCCCAAGGCTCTGGAACAGCCTGCCCGAGGAAATCAGGTCGGCTGAGTCAGTGAACTCTTTCAAGTCCCTTCTTAAAACATACTTTTATAGGAGAGCCTTTCCCGATCTTATTTAACTTTATTTTATCCCTTTTATTTTATTGTATTTTACTAATTTTATATTAATGTTTCATGCTCTTATCTTGTTTTTTTGTATTATTCTTTACACTTGTTAAAGCACTTTGTAACTTGTTTTTGAAAAGTGCTCTACAAATAAGGATTATTATTATTATTATTATACAGTAATATTACAAAAAATGATCAGTACAAGATATGCATTTTGTAAAACTCTGGAGGCGGTGATAAAAAACAACCAAAACCCTCTAGATTACCTGGTAACAGAACAAGAATTAACAGAAGTCATCCAGTCCCTGAAAGGAAAGAAGGCTTGTGGTATTGATGGAATCCTCAACGAAATGATTAAATACTACCATAAAATCAGATTGGCTATACTAAAACTATTCAATACTATTTTATCAACTGGAACTTTTCCAGACATCTGGAACAAAGGTTTAATAACCCCAATTCATAAATCCGGAGATAAATATGACCCAAATAACTACAGAGGAATATGTGTATCCAGTAACCTGGGAAAAATATTCTGCAACATCATTAATAAATGACTTGTCAACTTTGTTGATAAACACAATATTCTGCATAAATGCCAAATAGTTTTTTTGCCTAACTGCCGCACAACGGACCATATATTTACCCTCCAGACTCTAATTGATCAAGAATTAAACATTAAGAAAAGAAAAGTATATGCCTATTTTGTTGACTTCCAAAAAGCCTTTGACTCCATCTGGCACGAGGGCCTTTTCTATAGGCTACTTAAAAGTAGCATTGGAGGAAAAACACATGATTTGATTAAGAACATGTATACAAAAAGTGAATGTGCCACAAAGATTGGAAACAAACAAACAGCGTTCTTCTCCCAGGGCCGGGGAGTGAGGCAGGGATGCAATCTCAGTCCAATTCTTTTAAATCTATATATCAATGAATTAGCAAACCAATTAGTGCGTTCCACGGCACCTGGCCTCCTTCTGAATCAGATCAGAGGTCTGCTGTATGCAGATGACTTAGTGTTGCTTTCACCTACAAAGAAGGTTTGCAGCAGCACCTTAATCTCTTGCAGAGATTCTGTCAGACCTGGGCCCTGACAGTAAACACAGCAAAGACTAAGATAATGATCTTTCAGAAACAATACAGAAATCAGGTTACACACAATTTCTATTTAGACACCACTAAATTACAACATACAAAAAACTACACTTACCTTGGCCTCAACATTACATACACAGGAAACCTCAACATGGCTGTGAAAGATCTGAGGGACAAAGCAAGGAGAGCTTTCTATGCAATAAAAAGAAACATTAAAATCTATATTCCAATTGAAATCTGGCTTAAAATTTTCCAGTTTGTACTAGAACCAATAATTCTATATGGTAGCAAAATTTGGGGGTGAAAACTAAATAATGAATTTGACAAATGGGACAAAACAATCATAGAATCTTTCCATACTGAGTTCTGTAAGAGCATCCTGCAGGTGCAGAGAAAAACAGCAAATAACCTGTGCAGAGCAGAGCTCGGCCAATACCCCCTCTTACTAAAAATACAGAAAAGATCAATTACATTTTGGAAAGAAACGACAAAAACACAAAGTAAATTACAATGTTATCTGACCCTAAAAAGAGAATTCACACTGGCAAATTACCTGAGCACAATAAAATGTCCTAAACTAAGAAAACTGTTGACAACATACAGACTGAGTGAACACAGCCTGGCCATAGAAAAGGGTCGCCATAGACAGAGCTGGCTACCACAAGAGGAGAGACTTAGTGTGACACAGCACTTTCTAACCTCACGCCCTAAATATAAAATACTAAGACAAAAACACTTTGCAAACATTTCCCAAATATACCCTGAATTCAAATTCATATCAGACACACAGAAACTCCACTATTTACTGGGAGAAATGCCCAAATGTGAAATAGTTGCTGCAAAATATGTCTTCTCATGCCGTGAAGTGAGGACAACCAGTGGAACCTCAGACTGATAAAGAATTGTACAAATTTTCATTTATTATTATTTGATTGTTTGATATTTTAGTAATTGTTTTGTTTTTACATTTGATACTGATTTTTTTTAATTATTATTTTTTAAATCAATTAATTATTATTAAAAAAATTTGTCTATTAATACACATGCATGCGCGCGCACACACACACACACACACACGTTTACGCTATTATTATTTAAAAAAAAAATTTAATATATTATAATAACACACACTTGTTATGGTGTCATTTATTTATTTTAATTTTTAATATATTATTATAATAAAACACACACGTTACTGTTTTATTTATTTATTTAATATAAATTTTTTATATATTTTAATCAAGCGTCAAACTTCCGGTCTCCCGCCTGAATGCCAATACGGAAGCATCTGAAACAGCAATTCATCGAGTGGCCACTTGAGGCTGGCTGCAGAAGGGAGTCCATTGACCCCCATGTTAAAATGCCCAACTTTACAGCAGAATAAAACATGTTTACAGCCTGGTTCAAAAAATGTTTTTTTATAACTCACCTGTTTAAATTACAATAAACCTTTAAGTTCTGCATTATTAGGGGCGTGGCAGCTTTGATTGATGGACACCTTTAGCTGCTGCCACTCCTAGCACTCGCTCCTAGCCTCACTCAGCTACACAGAGCTCTGAGGCTCAGCCTGTCTGAGCCTTTTGGACATTTCTACATGCAGATATCAGATGAATAATGGCCGGCTGTGCAGTTCATTGGAGAGAGAACCTCCAGGAAATCCGTGTTCTACTTGGTGAGTGAAATTCCTGTATTTTATCGCTGTCGGCATATAGCTTGTTAGCCATTAGCCTAATTAGCCAGATACGTACAGATAAGCTTGTAAGTAAGTTAGTGTGTTCTAACCACAGCTTTTAATGAGTCAAAGACAAGTCAGCAAGAAGAGAGAAGCCCAAATGTAACATTAGTAGATTAACCTTAGACATTAGGGTGATAATGCTTTGAAGAAAAGGCGTCTGTGTGAAGTTGTAAGTAAAGGCTCAGCTCTCAGTTAGCTGACGTTATGTTAACGGTAACTTTTACTACTTTAGCTACGTCCTGTAACGGAATCACTGTTCAGTTAGATACTAGTCAGATACTATTTTAAGTGTCTGCACCTGATCCCGATGGACACGAAGGGTTTAAAGGCAGATAGCCGAGAGGGGAGCGGTTGTGAGTTCTGCCTGAAACTGTCACACCGAGGAGCACCGATGCCACTATTTCAGCTAGCTGTCTCTCCCGAGGAGAGCCGTGCACCTCCAAGTGTAACGTTACTGTTTAAAAACGATAACGTTATACTATTCTTTGTGGGGTTCATCATTGGGGATGATTGATTCAAAGTACATATTAAGGGCAGTTTAGAGTCATGAGTAAGTTAATACACTTCCATCCTAGCCTGCTTTAGTGTTCAATTTATCCAGCAGGCAACAGCCTTTTGGTAAATGGTGCTGTGGTAATGATGGTTGTCATGTCAGCCATGTCCTTTCTTATTGGTAGTAAGTGCTGCCATCTTGAAACATCTCTTTTCCTACGACCTACTTAGATGCCCTAATAACAACCTCCATTGCCAAAGTAAAATGTGTGGTAAACTTGTGCACTCTGCCATCATGCCTGATGTTTAACAGCTGCCACACTGTAGTAAGCTGTGCAGTTGTGAAACATATCTGAATGTCCTGAAAATATACCCTCACTAGCCCTTTGGGTATGTATGGTGCTTTCAAGTAGTCCACAGTAATGGAATGCAATGCATTTGCTAAATCTAAGAATACTACATTAAAGTCTCTCCTTTCCCTCTGGCTTGACTGAATGTAATGCTTGTGTGCTCCAATCAACTAGAAAAACTAGAAAACCAACAGAACCAACAGTCATGGCTGCAACAGGCAATGCATGCTGCCAATTTGGTGTAATTGAAAGGGGCGTGTTCAAAATTAAGCAGTGTGGAGCTCAATTTGTGAGGTCATTCATTCTATGAAAAAACAGGAGTCAACAGGTGGCCCTCATTTAAAGACAAAGGCTGCATTTTGTACATGCTGGTTATAGTGCATTTCTCTCTGACAATAGGAGTAAAAGGGGTCATTCCAGACATTGTTCAGAAGAACAGCGTACTTTGAAAAAGTAGTGGAAAAGTAAAAAGTTGACTGGAGAGGGGAAAACATATAAAGAAGTGCAGAAAATGATAGGCTGCTCAGCTAAAATGATCTCAAATGCTTTAAAATGGCAACCAAAACCAGAAAGACATGGAAGAAAACGGAAAACTACCACTCGAATGGATCGAAGAATAGCCAGAATGGCAAAGACTCCAGGGAGATCAAAGAAGGTCTACAGTTACCTGTGAGTACTGTAACAATTAGAAGACGCCTATGCGAAGCCAAGCTATCAGCAAGAAACCCCTGCATAGTCCCATTGTTGCAAAAACGACATGTGCTGAACAGGTTAGAATTTGCCAAAGAACACACTGACTGGCCTAAAGAGAAATGGCGCGACATTTTGTGGACTGATGAAAGCAAGATTGTTCTTTTTGGGTCTAGGGGCCACAAACAGTTTGTCAGACGACCCCCAAACACTGAATTCAAGCCACAGTACACTGTGAAAACAGTGAAGCACGGTGGGGCAAGCATTATGATATTGGGATGTTTCTCATACTACGGTGTCGGGCCTGTTTATCGCATACCAGGGATAATGGACCAGTTTGAATACATCAAAATACTTGTAGAGGTCATGTTGCCTTATGCTGAAGAGGAAATGCCCTTGAAATGGTTGTTTCAACAAGACAACGACCCTAAACACACCAGTAAGCGAGCAACATCTTAGTTCCAGACCAACAAGATTAACGTTATGGTGTGGCCAGCCCAATCCCCGGACCTTAATCCAATAGAAAACTTGTGGGGTGACATCAAAAATGCTGTATCTGAGGCAAAACCAAGAAATGCCAAGGATTGTGGAATGTAGTCCAATCGTCCTGGGCTGGAATACCTGTTCACAGTTGCCAGAAGTTGGTTGACTCCATGCAACACAGATGTGAAGCAGTTCTGAGAAACAGTGGTCATACAACTAAATACTAGGTTCAGTGATTGACAGGAAAGCTAAATCTTCAAACATTTTTCAGTTTATACAGTAAATATTTGAGTTTGTAAAGAAATGTGGAGACACTGTTATTTTTTTGAACAGCCTAATATTCCTTTTTCCTCACTTTCTGTGAAGTAATGACAAATTAGATGATTTTTTTCTTCATGTTTTGATTTGAAAAAGAATGTGCAGTGTTCCCAATGCATTTGCGTATATAGAAATAAAAGCTTTTTAAAGGATTTGGGTCTTTAGTCACTTTTTTCAACACACTGCTATTGTTTAGAACAATATGTATGTGAGGTGGAGTGGCTGACAGTGTGGTGCAGCAATAACAACCTGCTCCTGAACACCGTAAAGACCAAGGAGCTCATTATAGGCTACAGGAAAAAGAAAACAAACCAAGCACTAATCATCAACGGGGACTGTGTGGGGCGGGTGGCAGACTTCCGCTTCCTGTGAGTCCACATTGAGGAGGGTCTAACCTGGAGCAGGAACACCTCTGAGCTGCTAAAAAAGGCCCTGCAGAGACTTTATTTTCTGAGAGTACTCAGGAGGAACAATATCACACAGAGGCTGCTGGTGTCCTTCTACCAAGCCTCCATTGAGAGCATGTTGACACACTGCATGTGTGTGGTACACCAGCTGCACAGTGGTTCACAGGAAAGCGCTCCAGAGGGTCATCGACACCGCACAGAAGATCATTGGCTGCCCTCTTCTCACACTGGAAGAACTACACAGTTCCCACTGTCTTAAAAAAAATCCAGAACATTCTAAAGGACACCTCATCCAGGCCACCCCCTGTTCAAACTGTTACCGTCTGGCAGACGGTACAGATCCATCAGCGCAAAAACAAATGGACTCAAAAATAGCTTTTACCCATCAGCAATAACTGTAATCAACGCTGATAAATTGAATTGAACTGAACTGATTGAGGGATTGGTGCAATAAGTGTGACTGTGTATGTGTATATGAATGCCTGTTCATGCTGCTTTATATTTTAGGAATGATGCACTGGCTGGTCTGCACTTTGACATTTCGTTGTACATGTGACAATGACAATAAAGTTTTCTATTTTTTAAGCCTTATTTGGCCGATTGGGTTCATATTTCTATGGAAGGTCATGCACCCCATCACGAGAATTTGAGCCAGTGCCGCAGACAACAAATAATAATATAAAAATAATAATAATAACTAAAACAGACAAACATAGAAGGGTTCTACCGCTTTGCGGTTTGAACTCTAAATATAGCCGCAAGCGGCGACCGCAGGTTCAAACCATTTTTTTGCATTATCGACTTCAAAATAATTTCGCACATACGGTTCAACATTGTTATGAAACACATACTGCAAGTTTTGTAACAACTGGCCAACCATTTTCTGATCTATAGCATGACTATGCGTTTAAAGCGCCCCCTAGTGGTCGAATTGAATGAAACTTTCAGGGTATACTTTCGGCACTCTTGTGGACATATTCTTTGACTTTTGTGATGATTGGACCAACGGATACGGATTTGTTTTTATTTATGTCTTGAGCCACGCCCCTTTGTTTATTGATCAATAACTTGAAAATGAAAGGAGTTATCAACAAGCTTTATACAACTTTATATGTGTTAAGTCCAATGATGATCCAGAGAAATTTTGGTGGCAATCGGAGCTACGGTGTAGGAGGAGATGTAAAAAATGTGTTTTTCAAAAAATGTACAAATGGCAGAAGTATTTTGTAGAGTACATTGAGCTGGACTTGTGTGAGAAATTTCAAATCAATCGAACTTATGGTGTGAAGTAGGTGGCCTTTCAAAACCTGTAAATTTTGTGCCTCAGTTACAGCGCCAACATGTTGCCGATTCGAGTAATATTGGCGAGCACATCAGTTTGAGTTACTGTGCCAAGATTCATGTTTCTAGCTCATTCCAGCTCACAGGAATTTGAGAAAAGCAGATTGCCAACACAAAAACAGTCGCTACTAGAATGGGTATTTACTAAAGTAAATACGTGTGAGAGCTGTCAGCTGTTAGCTGTGACTGCTACCGCTGCCGCTGCAAAGTACAATTCCATCAGCTATTTAAAATCCTTTAGCGCTACAGGTAAAAGTGGGTCAGTGGGAACTGAATGCATGTTATGCTTCAAAGCACCAACAGAGGGACATCTATGACCACAAATGCGTGGCAGAGCACTGTTTTGATTGTGCTTATATTTTCTGTGACGTCTAGTCCAGTGTTGCAAAATAACATGAAGACACAGAAAACGACTAATCTTGAAAAACGTATTCCATGTATACAATTACTTAATTTAGAAAGACTAATAACATACACATTTAAAACCAACCACTGCAAGACGGTGGGAATTGAACTGCACACAGGTGTTCGAACCTGGTCTAAATGAAAAGGGATGCTTGGAAAACTAGCAGTCTAATTCAGCAAGCTATAGAGGTACACATCTGATAAAGCCACAATTTGATCATTTGTTGATGGTAAAGTGCATTTGCTTAAAAAAAGCTTTTCAGCTACCATTTTGGTGTTTTAAGTTAGAAGACATCTTTAGTTTTTTAGTATCATTAAGTTCAAATACCGAGCCCGTTCTCATCTAAGGGCGTCATATACCGATCATTTGAGAGAGTGACAAAGCGTAGTTATTAAGTAAAATCCTTAAGCTTTGTCACGCCGTGATTGAGATGACAATGTGTTGAAATACCAACAGTTGTTTAAAGTTGAAACCAATTATCACTGCTGTCAGTCGCAGGATTCGAACTCACAACTGGAATAAGAGGTATTGCACCATGGTCTAGAAGGCTGACTAACTCCACCACCAACAAGCTTACCAGGACTGAGATAATGTGATCCTTTGTTGATACAAAACGTGTATTTGCTTTAAAAAAAAGCATTTTTTATTTTTTTTTTAATGTTGGTTGATGGCGTGGCGTTGGCGGGGGGCGGTGGTGCGGCGCTCGAGTGGGGGGACCGGTGTTTACCCTGTATTCGGCGTGCCGCTGCTGCGGGGTGGGTAGCCACTCTGCTTGGGTGTCGCGCGGTTCTTGGTATCGGTGCGCGGGTGGTTGGCTGCCTGTGTGTGGGTCCGGGTTGGGGGGAGGGGGCGGGCGGCGGGCATGGCGGTGGGGGTTGGTGGGGGGGGATGCTTGTGGTGGGTTTCGGTCCGGTGGTGAACGTGCAGTGTGGGTCACGGTGTAGCCGTGGGTGGGGTCTGTGGTCTCCCTGGCTGCGGGGGGGATGGGGGCGGTTTGCACCGGCTGGCATCTCTCCTGTGCAGCGCATTACTTGGCTGTTGTGTGCCGCTAGTTAGATAGGTAGCGGGGTAGTGTTGGTTGGCTCACCTGTAGGTCGTTATTGGCTTGCGTGCTTGTCGGGGGTTGGGGGCATCAGGTGCGGACCTGGACTGGGCTGGTGTGCGGCTCTTACCTGTGTGCATGCTGTGCATCCTGATAATTGCATTTCGGTTCTCTGAGGGGTCTGGCGACTGGTTGTTGGAGGGGTGGGGGACCAGGAAGAAGGGGTTGACGGGGTGGGTGCATCTGCTGACTCCCTAGGGCTGAGGGGCTGTTGCTGCTGTCGCGGGGTGATTGCTGTCTCTTTTCTTTGGGGACGGTGGGGGTTTGTGTGTGGGATGCTTCGCTGCTAGGGAGGGAAGGGTGGGGGTCTTCTGGCCTGACCTGGCTTGAGTGGCATTGCCTCCTGGGTGTGGGCGGACCTTCGGGTCTGGGCTGTTGGGCCGTTCTGTCCTTGGGCGGGGTCCTTGCTGCTTTGGACCTGCTCCCTTGTGGGGGGGGGTGCCAGCTCCGATGGCCTGGTGGTGCTCGGAGTGCTCCTGTTTGTGAGGGAACGGTGAGGTGGGGGGTGGCAGTGGGGCTGCCGGAGGGGCCCCGGCGAGGACGGGGTATTGTTGGACTTTGGGTTGGGGCTGCACTGACCTGCCTCGGGGGTGTGTGGGGGTCTGGGGCTCGGGGCTTTGGAGCCTCTGGGTCTGGGGCGGGTCTGCGCGCTGGGGGGGCTGGGCCCCCCTGGACCCCTCCTGGGGATGGGTGGGGTTGTCGCTGACTCTGGGGTGCTGCCGGTGCTAGAGGGGCTCTTGCTCTAAGCCCTGGGCTGGAGGGACCTGGCGTCCTTCTGCTTAGGGGGGTGGGGGACGGGACTGAATGAATGATGGGGCCAGTCAGGAATCTGGTCCCAGTGAGGAGGACCATTCTAGCCTCCCTATGACCTCCTTCACCTTTCCCCCTTTGGTCATGTCTCACAACATACACCCTTAGGACCCTGGGGGGCGGGCAGGCTGCAGGGTGTTTGGGGCTGCTTTATTGCGGCCTTGCCCTTCTTCCTCCCCCACTGGCCGCCCCTCAATTTTAATTACACATTAGACACAGAGGGCTTGGGGGGTGAGAGGGGCACGATGGGAGGCTCCACTACCTGACAGTTGTGGGGTGCCTGTGTCACAACTACCCTCCAATTTTAATTGCACCTTAGTTACCACACACCTTACCTTTACTCCACCATACAACACTTCACAATCCATGACATGCATCCAACACAAAACAATACATTTACAGAGGCAGGTAGAGGGAGGTAGAAGGAGTGGGGGAGATTCTCATTGGCCTCGTGTCCTACCTCTGAAGCCCCGGCCGTCGGCGGTACTGTGGGGTTGGTGACAGCCTTGCCTGATCTGGGGTGGGCTGGGGGGGGTCGGGGCTCCCCTGGTGTGGGGGCCCGCTCTTGACCTAGGGTTCTGGGGACTCGGGCTTGTGGCCTTTGCTCATTTCTGTGCGGGTGGTGTGTCCCTGGGCCTGGGGGCCCGTTGTCTCCTCTCCTCGCCTGGGCCCTCTTTGGCAGAGGTGAGGCTCCCGCTCCTTCCCCCTGCCAGCTCTCTCACAGTGGGGGCATTCGGGAGTCTCTGGGGCCCATGGCCGGCGTTGTCGGGGTAGGTTTTGGTGCTCCTCCTTGGGGGTGCTTGACTGGGGGGGCTGGGCCCCCGTCCGGGGATGAGATCGGCCTCGGGGGCTGCTGGCACTGCCTGCACTGTAGAGAGGGATGCCTCTGGCTGGGCTGGGGGACCGTTGGTCTGGTTCTCCCACGTTATCGCTCCCTGGCGGCAGGGAGCTTCCCGGCACGGCTTTCTGCTGTTCTTCCTTGGGGCGGGGTACAGCTTCCCCCGGGACATGCGGTCTGGGGTCCTTTGCGCTTTGGGGGGTAGCAGGGTGCCCTGGCTTCTGGGGGTGGGGGTCTCTGCGCGGGTTGATCCGATTGCGGTTTGGTGGGCTGCAGTGGGATTGTGGGGCGATTGTTGATCCATCTTGATGCATTGTGCTTTTCCCCTGGGCAGGGTCTCTGAATGGCTGCTGGGCATTTAGTTTGTGCATTGGAGTCCGGGGGAGGCATTTCCTCGTTGGCTTGGAGGGACCTGTTTGCGTCCCTGTTTTGCTTCATTGGCCTCGGATCCATGCTTCCCAAATTTCTCTGTTGGCCAGTTGTTGGACCCCTCTGGATACTGAGGTATATAGTTAGTTTTCGGGATGTGCAGTGTGGGTGCGGGGCAGGGCTGAGCTCCGGTTTGTTCTGGGTTTGTGCCTGGAGTTCTCGGTCCTTGACAGGTGGGTGGGTTGTTGGTGGCTTGCAGCTGAGCTAGTTGATTTTGCCTCGTTGCTGGTTTGGCTGGTGTTGCACGGCGGCCTGGAGGCGTGCTGGGCATGGGACTTACTGCTGGTGTTTCTCTCCGCTGGCTTTCGCTGTCGTGTTGTTCCGTTTGCTCTCTCTCGTTTACCCGACCTCGCATGCGGGATTCGCGGGGGAATGCTGGGCATTGGGTGTCGCGGTGCTCGCGCAGTGTGTGCGTTGGGCTCGTCACTTGTGCATTGGTGTTGATGATTGCGTGGCATTTGGGCATTTTGGTTGTTCGCTGCGCGGCGGTGTGGTGCTGGGTGGGGGGGGGAGCACTGGTCTATGTTGTGTGCGCGCCGCGGTCGGTCCAGGCGCTGCTCTTCCGCGGGTTACGCTTTTTGCGTTCCGTCGGCATTACGTTGTCAACTGGCATTTGGGTCGGGGTGTTCCGCGTTTGCATCGCGGTGCATCTGGGAGTCTTTGTTATTTTTTTTTTTTCTTTCTCCCACCCCTATTGGCTACCGGGGTTCTTGCCTGCCTGTTGCTGGGGTAGGTGTGGCACAGTCGTGGCATCCCACTCTCACTAACAACTACATTCTTTAACAGGCTTATGCGCACACACATGTACACACACACACACATACAGACACATTCACCCACACGCACACAGACACAATCAGTCTCACACATAGACACAAACAAATTTAGGTTGTCCCTGGTAGAATTATTCCTGATGCTTTTCTTTCAGTTACTTATTTAAATTAATTGTTATTATTCCAGCTCTCGTGGCTGTGCTGTGTTGCTTATTTAGTGTGCTGGAATGTTTCTTGTTTTAATTTTTCTCTTAGTTGTCTTACTGTGTCAGCTGTTCATTGCTGCTGTTCGGCTGGTTGTCTTTTACTATTATTATTATTTTTATTGTTTTTGTTTGTTTGTTTGTTGTTGTTTTTCTCCTCCCCAGGCCCCCTCTCTGTGCTATTGCAGGTTTCGTTGCTTTCTACAATTGGTGTTTCCCACTGCTTTTCCCTGTTGTCCCCACCTTCCATCCCCCTTTCCCCCTTCTCTTACAGGTCTTGTCCTTTCTCTATGATGTCTGTTTGTGCCCCCCCATCCCCGTGTCTGCCCCCCTGTCCGGCCCGGTGACAAATCAATACATAATTAAATAAATAATAAAACAGACAAAGGAGTATATTAATACTCTCTTGTTAAAGTAAAATCTGTCTGGCACAATATAGTATCCAGGTCATCATATTCTATACCAGGCTGCTGGGCAGGACAGGTTTAAAAAAAAAAAAAAAATTCAAGCTATCATTTTGGACTTTTTAGTTAGTGCTTGAGTGTCCAAACTCCAAACAGGGAGGAAGATACAGCAAGTTAAAGAATTAGTGACAGGGGGAGACCTCAGGCTGCAGCTACAACAGGGATTGAATGAGAGATGACTGAGACTTTCCAATTAAGTATCAGAGATAAAAAAAACTAAATGTCCACTGAGCAGGATTTTGACATTTTGAGGGAGAAAAGGCATGTGGCTACATTTTGGTGCCTTTTTTGCATATGGAGAAAAATATACGCAACTGGCAGCAGTTTACAAAAAAATTCTGGTCTGCAAAATTCTCCTCTCCACCCTCTAACATGATCACATGACAAACTCTAAAGTCTGCTAAAAGCTGTAAAACCCTTCACTTTGGAAGGCCTTAGCTCCTAAACTAAACATTTTAGCAAACACCAAATACAACTTACAGCTCAAATGGAGTCTGTAGCTGCACATATGCCGGAGCATTTAGCTCTTAAAGTTGAGTAGGTTGGAAGAAAGATGAGCCTCTTGCTCCCACTGAACCCCATTCATTTTTTTCACAAAAATATTAAATCTAAAATCAACCATTACAGATATTAGCAACACAGGTAATAGCATAAATCATAAAAGGATGTATTTTTTTGAAGTTAACGAAGTTTCTAGGACAAACGGTGCAGGAGAAGATAGACGCCATGGGGTTATATATAATAATAAATAAATAAAGAGTGAAGAGAAGTAAAGTGTGAGAGCTACAGCTTTCACACTAAATATATAGCCACAAGCAGTGATTCGTGGGTTCAAACCTTTTTTCGCAATATCGCCTCAAAATTATTTCACTCATATGGTTCAATATTGTCACAATGTCACAAAAAACATTCTGCAACGATTGGACAAGCATTTTCTGATCTATAGCTTGATTTGTTTCATTCCACATCCAGTTATTATGCATTTATAGCACCTCCTAGTGGTCGATTTGGCACAGTAAAGAACTCTAGGACTATCCATCCATCGTCAACCGCTTATCCTGCGTACAGTCGCGGGGAGCTGGAGCCAATCCCAGCTGACATCGGGCACAAGGCAGGGTACACCCTGGTCCATCGCAAATGTAAATGCTCCGTACTTGTATAGCGCCTTTCTAGTCTTTTCGACCACTCAGAGCGTTTTTTACACTACATCTGCATTCACCAGTCATACACTGAGCCTAAGTGCTCAAACGGAAACTAACATTCACACTCATTCATACACTGGCGGAACAGCCGCCAGGGGCAAATCAGGGTTCAGTATCTTGCCCAAGGACACTTTGACACGCAACCAGGGGGAGCCAGGGATTGAACCGCCGACCTTCCGATTAACGGCCAACCCGCTCTACCGCCTGAGCCACAGCCTCCCCCTCAAGAACTCTATTATGCAGTATATAATTGAAAACTATGTTAAAATATGAGTAATGGAATCACAAACTGATATACTTTGGTTTCTTATTTTACAGTTAATGTTACTTAATAGTCTAAGTTACTTAATAGTGACTAAGGCCGGTTCAGTTAACATTTCCAATTCCATAAAAATCCTGTTTTAATGTGTTATGTATCTGTATGTGTTAGGAAGTTGTTCTTCAAATACACTACTTGACCTTTTCCTTAAAAAAACAACTACAGCTTTTATTTGTAGGAATGCACTGACTGGAAAGACCAAAACATTTACTGGGAACAAGCCTACTCAAGATTACAGACATCCCGGAGCATAAATATTTTTCTTTCATATTAGACTATATAGTAGCTTAATTGAAATATACACTATGTATATACTGACTATAAAGTTTTTCAGAGTCTGCCGACTTGTTGCGGCCCTGCAGTGCTGTTTAAGTTAAAATCAGCACTGATCCAGTGTGTCTGAGCAGTGCAGTGGTTAAGTGCTTGCCCTGCTAACCCCAAGATTGGTGGTTCACATCCAGGGATTGGCATGTTGACTGCAATACTGAACTGCAAATACATTTGATGGCCTTAATGTTCTTGACAACTTACAAAACTTTGAACACACGCCAGGAGGGTCAAAAAACAAAAAGAAGTTGGCCATTTTGGATTTAATTGTCATATTTGGCAATTTACACACTCTGCACTTAAACTCATCCTAGAGAATTTGTCCGTGCATTTCAAATTCAGTTATAGTTATAGCGCCTCCTACTGGCAACAGGAAGTAAGCCTTGTGTGACACTCATTATGCGATTAAAATAAATTTTCTCAACATGATATACTGGGACATAACGTATCATTACTGGGTGCTCCTTTGCACCACATAGAGGACACAGGAAGTGACTTTCAAGTATTTTGTGCAGCGTCCAAAGTGCAGAAAGTGGGCCCGTCCAACTCTGATTTCTGCTTTAATATTTAACTGAATTAGTCTGTGGCATGTGATTCTTTTACCTGTAGGTAGCGCTAAAGGATTTTAAATTTCTGATGGAGCAGTACTTTGCAGCAGCATTGGTAGCAGTCACAGCTCTCACACATATTTACTTAAGTAAATGCCCGTTCTAGTTATTATTTATTCCGCTGTTTTTTGGCATCTATCTTCTCTTGTACCATCTGTCCAATAAACTTGGTTTCAACTTCAAATTGTACATCTTCTTCATGAGATGGGTGGTATTACCTGTATTGCTGATATCTGTAATGGTTTATATTAATATTTTTATGCATTTTAAAATGAATGGGTTCATATGGGAGCAGGGACTCCACTCCACTTCCAACCTACCAGGGGCGGAGCTAGACTCTCAGCAGAATTCCCATGATGCATGGCGCTGAAGAAAGTTTTTTTGCTAACAAGTTGCAAACTATTTGTTTGAAATACAAAAGTTACTTTGTTTTTTTAAACGTATCTGCATAGAATATAGTGTTTTTTTGTTGGTAATTGTCATTCTTGTGGTGGTTTACTATTGAAACCAGGAGTGAAGTACCTCTTTCATTTGATAAGAACGGCTGCATTGGTAGGTAGCTTACAGTCACATTTGCATTGACTTCACTAGTAATTTCAGACTGTCTTCTTCTTCTCTCTTCAACTTGCATAATTTTTCTCTTTAATTCTTGTGTAGACCCATGCTATATATTTTTGTGCTCAAGCTGTAACTAAAAATGCCCAAATGACAGCTAAAAAGCGAATTTTTTTTAAGGCAAATTCACTTGCAGTGTGTACTTTCAAAATTGTATGTTGCCAGTCTTGCTAAATGCAATCATTGTTTACATGTAATTAAGCCTTTCAGAGCATAATTCTTTGGCTGTTTATTTTCTTCTTCAACAGCGGAGTAGACGTCACAGAAAAAAAATTAATAAGCAAAACATGCCTTCTATTGGTGCTTAGGAGGCTTTTTTTTTGCAAGAATAAGACACATGATTGACAAAGAAACTTGGAAGCCTTCCCTCCGCAGTGTATCTGAGTAGTCCGGTGGTTGAGGTCTTGCTTTTCGGATCCAGAGATTGATTGATCAAACCTTGTTAACAGCATGTTAACCAAAAGAGGCAAAACTTAACACGTTTGCTGAGCAAGTGTGCAGCACATCATTGAGTATCTTAGCTGATGGAGCCGCACATTAGTGTTGTGTCGTTCATTTGACCTAATCTTGTATGTGACTCAGGACGAACGGGTAGTCACAGTAATTTGTTCATTTTTACTCATGGGTGAATAGTTTTGGACTCTTACGTTCACTCATCACACGGCAGCTGCCTGGGCTTCGTCAGGCTGAGTTACTGCCAGCGCCAGAGAATGAGAGGCTGGTCGGTTGTCAGGTAACAGTCACTGGACTGACATTATATATCTATTTTGATAATTTTGTGATATTTAACAAAGCATAATGTTAATACAGCGCAGTGATGTTGTGCCAGATAGGTGCTTCGGATATACCTGGACAGTTTGATGTACATACGTCACTAGGGGGCGCTACAAGCGCAAGACAGGTGTTTAACATTACACATATTACACTATAAATCCCATATTCATTCTCCAGTCATAAGTAAATGAAACATGCAACAAGTTTCATTCAAATCAAACAACCAAGGTGCTATAAATGCAAACAAACTGCAGGGAATAAAACGCAAAACAAGCTACAAAATGCATATTGTTTGTTCAATCAACACAAAACTTGCAGGATATGTCTACATAAGCACCTCACACATACCCTGAAAGTCTCATTCAAATTGACCACTAGGAGGCGCTATGAATGCATAATAATTGGATGTAGAATGAAACAAATCAAGCTATAGATCAGAAAATGCTAGTCCAATCGTTACAAAACTTGCAGAATGTGTTTTGTAACAATATTCAACCATATGTCTGAAATTTTTTTAACGGTGATATTGCGAAAAAATGTATGAACCCGCGAATCGCCGCTTGCGGCTATTTTAGCGATTGTTTTTGTGTTGGCAATCTGCTTTTCTCAAATTCCTGTGAGCTGGAATGAGCTAGAAACATGAAACTTGGCACAGTAACTCAAACAGAGGTGCTTACGCTTCCACAGAAATATTACACCAATTGGCCAAATGGTGGCGCTGTAATTAAGGCACAAAAATTACAGGTTTTGAAAGGCCACCTACTTCACACCATAAGTCCGATAAACGTGAAATTTCTCAAAGAAGTCCAGAAGTCAACCACTAGAGGGCACTTTAAATGTATCTTAACTGGACGTGGAATGATACAAATCAAGCTATTGATCAGAAAATGGTTGTCCAGTTGTTACAAAACTTGCAGGATGTGTTTTACAACAATGTTGAACCATATGTGTGAAATTATTATGTTGGCGATATTGCAAAAAAAGTTATGAACCCGGGAATCGCTGCTTGCGGCTATATTATTAATGATTATATTTGTTTAAATATAATAATAAGACAAACATGACTGATTTCCCAGTCGGCTCAGGCCTACATGCTTGCAGCTATTAATGATTCAGCAGTAAGAATCACAGTTTGCCCAACCGTGAGAGTGGGGGAAAAAAGTTAGTTCCCCCGAAGGCCATGGTATACTTCACACATTGCTGTGGCCGATCAGTGGTGTGACGGGGGATTGTGTCAGGTCTGTCCCATTGTCTTTCAAAGTGACAGTAAAACTGGTTCAACTTGTTGGCAAGGCGTGAGTCGTTCATGGAGTGGGGGGATTTAGGTTTGTAGCTGGTGATCTGTCTGAAGCCTCTCCAGACTTTTTGAGAACTGGTGTAGTAGTCTCTCTGCGTACAACTGTTTAGCATCTCGCATCTCGGTTAAACTACATTGTTTAATGTATTCTAAATACAAATATATGTGGGTCACATCATAGACAACATGTTTTAGAGCCTGGTGGTGGTTAGGAAATGTTTTTTTAAACTAGATGTCAATATGCTGGTAGAAAGTAGTAATTCTGGCAGATTATATGTAAGGTAATAACTATATATACTTTGCCTATTCAGGAGAGCCCTGTTTACCATTAATATTATAGCAGTGACATGATATTTGATGTAAGGTATTATTTTTATTAGTAGTAGTACTGTATATTGGTATTTTTTATAGTTTCTGTTTCGCTGGGCCCCACAATACATACACTATTTAATTTAATGTTCATTAGTAACAGTACTCCATAATTTATAACAAATCAGTTATTTGTAAAATGTTTTAAACATTTGACTCTTATCTATCAAAACCTTAACATATTTTGTTGTACTTTTGTTCAAAGTACTATTTATAACAATAAAAAAGTTTATTTTTATACTGCATTATGTCATGGTTTCTTGGTATGGTCTCAACATAACAAATACAAGGGATAATCTTGGTTTATGTTAAGCGTTTCTTAAAATAACGGGGGTGAAAAAATATCGGCTGATATATCGCCATATCGGATTTTAAAATCCTCAAATATTGAAATCGGTATTGGACTTAAAAATCCCATATATTAATAGTCATATATCGGCTGTTATAAATGCCGATACAGATATATCAGCATTGTCTTTATATCGGCTGATAATATCTGCAAAACGAAAAAACGGTTGGGCTCAAGTCTGGATGACTCCTAGTCCACCATTTCCACCCCTGACTATAGACCCGTTGCCCTGACATCTGTGTTAATGAAGTCTTTTGAGTTCCTTGTGTTGTCCCACCTTAAATCCATCACAGACCCACTCCTAGACCCCCTGCAATTTGTCTACAGAACCAACAGGTCTGTAGACGATGTAGTAAACATGGTCCTTCATTACAACCTCCAGCTTCTGGATCCAGCAACCTACACCAGGATCCTGTTTGTGGACTTCAGCTCTGCTTTCAACACCATCATCCCGGCCCTGCTGCAGGACAAGCTCTCCCAGCTGAACATGCCTGACTCCACCTGCAGGTGGATCACAGACTTTCTGACGGACAGGAAGCAGCACGTGAAGATGGGAAAACATGTCTCCCAGTTGAAGAAGTTCAGCCTTCCAAAGACAATGATGGTGCACTTCTACACCGCCATCTTTGAGTCCGTCCTCATATCCTCCATCACCATCTGGTACGCTGCTGCCACTGCCAGGGACAAGGGCAGGCTGCGGCGTATCATTCGCTCTGCAGAGAAGGTGATTGGACACTCGACTCTGTAGCCCCTCTAAAAAAGAAAATACTAAAACAAAGACGGTTAGCTCCATGGTATAATACTGAAACTCGCAAATTAAAGCAAATATCACGGAAACTTGAGAGGAATTGGCGTTCCACCAAAGTGGAAAATTCTCGTTTAATTTGGCAAGATAGTCTTAAAACTTATAGGAAGGCCCTCCGTAATGCCAGAGCAGCGTACTACTCGTCATTAATAGAGGAAAATAGGAACAACCCCAGGTTTCTTTTCAGCACTGTAGCCAGGCTGACAGAGAGTCGCAGCTCTATTGAGCCAAGTATTCCCATAGCTCTCAGTAGTTACGACTTCATGAGCTTCTTTAATGATAAAATTCTAGCTATTAGAGACAAAATTCACCAAGACCTGCCCTCAATTGGCACCGACTTATCTCTTAACTCAGGAACCTTAGAAACAGCTGTAGAACCAGATATATGTT
>NC_060172.1:35523673-35530040 GCF_021292245.1 Micropterus dolomieu
CAGACATCATAGGATCCGTAACTACATAAATTTACTTTACCTAGTACCAAAATCTCTGGGGTTTTTCTTTATTCATGCAAAAACAAACTAGTAATGTCACAGATTTAACATTCAGCCTCACACCTTTCCGCATGTCGGGGGCATCATAGCCTTGGAGTCATTGCTGGAGGACAGTCGACCTGGCTTTGCATTTTTTAATAATAACTTACTGACATGCATAAAGAATAATGCAGCTTGTTGACAGTCATGGACAACCTAAATTTATTTGTGTGTGTTTATGTGTGTATATAAGCCTGTCACTGGATGTAGTTGTAAGAGACAGTGGGATGCCACAACAGCACCACACCGGCCCCACTGGCAGGCAGGCAAGAATCCCAGCAGCCAGGTCACCCTGCAACTCTCCCAGAGTGCAAAGGACTCGAGACCACATGCGCCGGGGACAGCCATGCCTGCCCCAAGGGAGACTGACAACAGCATTCAGCCCCGTCCCTTGCCCCCCTAGGCAAGAGGACGCCAGGTCCCTCCACCCCAGGGCTTGTAGCAAGAGCCCTTCGAGCACCCCCAGCACCTCAGAGCGAGCGACCACCCCGCTAAGGTCGAGGGGAGCCTTCCACTTTGAGTATAGTTTTCATGGTGATACATAGGGCAGTGAGAAGCATGTGTGATGCATCTGCCAGAACTTTTGGACAGGTGCACAATAGCATACATGTGACTATCAGAGATGTTACCTGAGCAGTTCAGGCAGATGTTTGACTGCAAGACCCATTCTGAACATCCTGTGTCCTGTATAGTCAAACAACTGGGTTTGTGTCCCACCCACTGAAACCAAGCTTTTGTCTTGTTAATCCGGAGGGCGATCTCATACTACTTCAGTGAAACCTACCACTGAAGCGTCAGCGTAAGCGTCGGCCCCTTGTGTGAAGACCTACTTGGGTAAAGACCAGTGAGTCTACCTGTGCGAGTCCACTGATCAAGGCCGCCTACAAGAGTAGCTTTGTCCTTTCCCGAGGCACACCTACTCACCTAAAGCTGCCAGCTACAACTACACTTAGGCCATGTGCTACTATACTATTCCTATTGTCTCCGATCCACGCAAAGAGGTATCATGCCATCAGGCACAGAAATCAGGTACTCCTCAAGCCTTTAAAACAGGCACCACCCACATCTGTTTACTTGTCTGTTGGGTCATGGAACTGCCAGTCTGCAATCAACAAAGCTGACTATATCACTGCTTATGCTAACACATTATCTCTGGTGCTCACTGGGACCTGGATCAAACCAGAAAACTCAGCTACCGCGCTGCGCTGTCCACCAATTACTCTTTCACCCACACAATGTCCAACAAATGGAAATTCACACAGCTGCTACCCCCGAATCAATATGCCTCCTTTGAATACCATGCTGTCTTTGTGTCCGCTCTGGTAAAGATCTGTGATTTTGTCATATACCGTCCACCAGGACAAATGGGTAACTTTGTGGAAGAGCTAGACACACTGCTGTTTTGAATACCAGAGCATGACTGTCCCCTACTTGTCCTCGGTGACATGAACATTCACTTAGACAATTCAAACTCAGCAGACTTCCTGTATCTGATTCAGTCCTTTGATTTAACACGGGCCCCCTGACCCACAAAGCTGGCAAGGTGCTTGACCTCGTTCTTGTCTGAAACTGTGCCACAGAGTGCCTAACAGTCACACCTCTACATGTGTCAGACCACTATTTCATTCAGTTCATCCACTGACTCGAGGAAATTATTTTCCACTTTTAAAGCGCTACTAAATCCACCTCCACCACCCACAAACTTGTCTGCTGATACCCTTGCTGCCTTCTTCACAGGCAAAGTGGAGCCTATAACTAGCCAATTCTCTGAAACATTCAAACTCAACCATTGTAGCAGTCCTACTACATCTTTTCCTCTGCCCTCCCAGGTCAGTAGTTGTTCACTCTCCTCATTTACTCCTCTCACAGAGAGCGAAGTATCAGAACTCTTGACCCGTAGCCGTCCAACTACATTACTGATTCCTACGAATCTCCTCCAAGCCATATCTCGTACCGTGGTCCCGACAATCACTCATTGATTGCACTTTTTGTTAACTCTTCCTTCCTTTCTAGGTATTTACCCCATTGCTGTGATATTTACTATGAGCTCTTACTAGTATTTATTGCTGCTCTTACTAGTATGTATTGTCAGTTGTAGATCTGTATTTGATGCTCTGTTGACGCTTGTATGTTGTTCCTCAAATGTAAGTCGCTTTGGATAAAAGCATCTGCCAAATGAGTAAATGTAATTTATAGTGTGTCCCATGGAGAGTTTTATACTGTATGTATGAGTTGTAGATTTGGATTTTATTTCAGTCTAAAAGTGTTTAAACATGTACTGTTCCCGTTACGTGTTATATACAGCTTGTATGTTAATGTAGGTAAACAGTCAGCCAACTCAATTTTCACAAGCCAGGAAGTGAGCGCCTTGCTCCTTTATTGACTTTGTTCTTCATGTTCGACAGGTGAAAACTCATGAGTGAAACTGAAATAAACAAAGGGCAGAAAATACTTATAATGTCTCTTTGATAACAAACAATAAAATTGCTGTATGACTACAAAACAGCTGGCCATCAACCAAATTACATGCAAATTATGTGTTAACATTAGTATCTAGCCTAACTTTATCACAAATTAGCATCTCTGTCACACTAGAATAAATTCCTGTTAATTCTGTGCATATACAACTAACATTGCACATAGAAAGTAAACTTAGGTCAATTATACATGTCAAATAATGTATTAAACAACCAAAAAACTTACTTTCGGGGGACAAAGAAGACACAGGAGAAACCTTATCCATGTGCACATCTATGCCTGCAACTCTCAACTGAGGTTTAATGCCGTGCCATATAACTATACAGCACACTGGGACATTTATTACTGTCGCACATCGCGTTTTACGCTGTGAACACAACGTGATTATAATGGCACTGTTTGCAAAGTGGAGGAAGAGAGAGAAAATAGCGAGGGACAAAGAAGAAAGTGTCCAAAGTATGGGATTATTTCAAGCTAAAGAAAACAACAACTCTGTAATGTTACCGTCCGTTCACTTTAAAACGAAATTTATGTTGCCTTGGTAACAGCCCGACGGCATCTGATCAGAAAGCATCCGGTGTTCTGCCAGCGGACCACAGACAAGGTAACAGTAACTTCAGCATTTAGCAGAAATCATGATTCATTGTTGAGTTGAAACCAAAATAAGCTCCAGCTCTCTCTGTAGCTCAGACAACCCCTGCTACCTGCTGTGCTAATCCATCCTTTCACCCATATTCTTTGTCTTTATAATTGCCATCTTTATAATAACAAACAGTTGTTTCGTGTGCAGGATCGCTCATTTCCCATTTCACGTTTTCTCGGGTGACACAGCTGCTGTCAGCTCGTGTAGTGTGTGACCCCTGTCACCAATCAGTCACTGTCGGGTGACGCTGAAAGTCGTGTAGTCTGCACAAGCCATTAGTATAACTTGTAGCACTCGGTGATGTTTGTGTTTGTAAAGCAGCTGTCTGGTTGTTGGTCTGATGTTTGCTGTATGACACGCTATGAATTTGTGAAAGGACCAATAAATATCTATCACCTATAAACATGCATGATGATATATTGTAAGATATTATATTGTGAGCTAAGTGTGAGTTTAGGACGAAAGTGGTTCCCGTTGCGAGACATTATTCACCATTAAACAGGAGGCTGTTTGTTGAAGGGAGGGAAAGGATGCTTGAAATCTCACGGAACTTGGCACAAGCATCAGAAGAGGTGTGTTCTGCTATTTGATATATTTCTGGGGCATGGGTGCAATAAATGCCTCAATAGCGCCCCCTCCAACATTTCAAGGAAGCTCCCGCCGACAAGAAGTCTGAGAATTCAAATAAAAAATCAGAATATGGACCTTATGTCAGCTGACATCATAATGTCAGTAGAGACTATAAGTATTACATTTTCCATGAAAAGCTTTTTTGTTCAGTTTGTTTAGTTTAAATTTATAGCGGATAATTAGCCACTGTAATGAAGAATCAAACACAATTATCTGGGTTGAGCTGGGGTGTGTAGGATTCAGGGTTTCTTTAGTTCTAACTTGTTTTGTTAGAACAAGGATGTTGAGCAGGCTTCTTTCAGATAGTTCTTGCTTTCAGAGTTGGCTCCATGTCAGCCTTCAGCAAGTTCCGGGTGGTGGAAGGTAGGCCAGCCAATCATTTTATTGGCTGGGCTTATTAGCCGTTTTGCAAGTTCCGTAACAAGACCCCAAGAGACACTTAATTGTTTTCTAAAGAATTAAAGTTATCACATATGTAATGTTTCCATGCTTTAGACATGCTGAAAGATACTCAACATCTTTTATGAACCCTGAGGTTGGGTTAGTGAGGGTTGTCCTGGCGGGGCCTGGAAGAATGTGAAGACAGGATGTTTTGGAGAGTGTTCATCTCGGAGTCCTCTCAGAACTTCTTTTATGGGGCAGAAATGTTAATAATTTTATCAGTAAAAGCTACAAAATGTTCATCATAACGTGTTGAACTCCAAGTTGTCAAAAAACTATTAGAAACACTTCAGTGAGCCTGTTGCACTAGTTGACATGTTCCTTCATTTCCATGAATGCTGAAAATAGTCCCTGAAAATAGCAAATTCTTTAACTATATAATTACTCAAAAATATTTACATTTTCAGCAGAGACTAATGGGCTTGTAACTGAGAGCCAGACTAACACATTATGGACTATAGTCTTAATTTAAAAAAACAAGAGAAATATAGAATAATTGTTGATACATTAAATTAAGTTTTGCTGCCCTCCATAGCAGGTGCCTAGGCCTATGTATATTGTAATGCAAAAGCAATTCAAAACTTTTCTAAGAGGCAGTTGGTGTGACAGATGATATATCCAATAACACATTTAAGAAACAACTAATGGAATTATTGTCCTTCTCTGCTCTTCCACACAGGAGGCCAAGGCCAGTTTCCTGAAGTGGCTGCAGACACGTGCAGATCAAAATGGCCTCCTGACATTGTCTAAGACATCCCTCAGGATAGTGTCCTGTTCTGAGCTCCAGGATGGTCCTTTACTGCCTCAGGGCTCTCAGGCCCTGGTCACCAACTCCTCAGAGTCCCAGAGTTGGGCACAGTTCAGTATGGAGACCTACAGCAAGAACCTGAAGACCAGCCTATTGGGGCGCACCCTGCTGTACGCTGAGGTTGTCACATCTACCATGGACCTGTTAGAAGGGTAACACATGTTCCTCTGATCCTCTTTAGTATGGAGTTAATTATGTTTCAATATTATATGTGTGAACAGATCCGTGTGTAAATTAGGGCTAGACCTGAATATTGGAATATTAGAATATTCGATCCTTGGGTACACATTCGATTTTGAGATTCAAATGTGTAGTTTATTCTCGCACGCCTGACATCCGCTCACAGCAGTGAACGTAACGCTTAAGGAAATGCAAAATGAAGTCCTCAGCTGTGTGGGAGCACTTTAAACTGAATGATGACATTGGCAGTGTGGCAGTTATGGGGTGTATTTATTTTACAGTTGATTCATTTAATTACAGATCAAAAAAGTCAAATACATTTTAAAATGAATCAATAGCCTAAACTGTAGGCTAGAATAAACTAACAACAACATAATGAACACATAAAACTCATTATATTAGGCTGATTGAAGAAGAACATGTAGTAGGCTATAATAAAAGTCAAAAGTGCATTTTGCATAATAACGTGTTGTTTTAGTCCTGCTACTGGAACCAGCAACCCAGTTAGGCACACACCTAATCTTCTGCTTTTCCCCAGCTCAATCTCCCGTCCGTACGACCCTGCAATAAATAATCCTCTTTTATCGGTCTCCTCATTCTCTTAATCCTGCAGTAGGGTCTACTTTCCCAGACATAACACATTTAAAAACAAAGTGTTGGTAATAATAACTTGATGTTTTAGTTAACCTACGCTGTGAGGATTAAAAAAATGGAGTGCTCTCTCTCTTTTTCTCTCTCTCTACCACACACATGCACACACAGAAAGATAATAGATGTTTAAACAATTGGCAAATGACACTACCGCTGTACCCCCACACACACACACTCACACACCCCGCGGCAGTGACAGCGAAGCTTCGATTAATCACTTTTTCACTTTTTATTACTATTGAAGCTTCGAAGCTCTAAAAATTACATTTGGGCTGGCCCTAGTGTAAATGTGTAATCTGTAAAAATAAAAAAAATTCCACAAAGACAAAATGAAGATTTATAAATTTTGCAAATACACTAACAATTTCCACAAATAAATTAACCACATTTGTGAATATCTTCCCAACATTTGACACTTTCGAACAGGCACAAATTGT
>NC_060172.1:35530060-35533668 GCF_021292245.1 Micropterus dolomieu
ACTAAATCCTCCTCCACCTCCACCACCCACAAACTTGTCTGCTGATACCTTTGCTGCCTTCTTCACAGGCAAAGTGGAGGCTATAACTAGCCAATTCTCTGAAACACTCAAACTCAACCATTGTAGCAGTCCTACTACATCTTTTCCTCTGCCCTCCCAGGTCAGTAGTTGTTCACTCTCCTCATTTACTCCTCTCACAGAGAGCGAAGTATCAGAACTCTTGACCCGTACATGCCCACTGGACCCGATTCCTACGAATCTCCTCCAAGCCATATCTCCTACTGTGGTCCCGACAATCACTCATATGATAAATACTTCTTTGGCTTCAGGAACCTTCCCGACCACTTTCAAAAGGGCTCAGGTTACACCCTTGCTCAAAAAGCCCTCACTTGACCCAACTCAAGTTGAGAGCTATCGACCAGTGCCTCTTCTACCTTTTTTGTCCAAAACTATTGAACGGGCAGTATTCAAACAGGTCTCAGAATTCCTCTCAGGGAATGACCTCCTAGATCCATATCAGTCTGGTTTTAAGAGTGCCCACTCTACTGAAACTGCTCTTCTGTCTGTAACAGAAGCCCTAAGGTCAGCTAAAGCTGCAGCCCAATCTTCGGTTCTTATCCTGCTTGACCTATCAGCTGCCTTTGACACAGTCAACCACAGGATCCTGCTATCTGCTCTCTCAGCAATGGGCATCTCGAGTAAAGCACTCCTGTGGTTCGAATCCTACCTCTACAATGTTTTGTGGCAAGGACAATTATCCTCCTCCCACTGCCTCTCCACAGGGGTGCCCCAAGGCTCAGTGCTAGGGCCCCTTCTCTTCTCAATTTACACCACCACACTGGGGCCGATCATTCGCTCGCACGGCTTCTCTTACCACCGCTATGCAGACGATACGCAACTCTACTTATCCTTCCCGCCAGGCAATCCCACCGTCTCGGCGCGGATCACGGACTATCTATCGGACATATCTGCATGGATGAAGGCTTGCCACCTTCAACTAAACCTCTCTAAGACTGAACTCTTGGTCATTCCAGCCAAGCAATCTATCCACCATAACATCAAACTACAAATTGACTCCTGAAGCTTGGGTGTCATGATTGATGACCAGCTGTCCTTTTCAGACCATGATGCTGCTGTCTCTCAGTCATGCCGCTTTGCTCTATACAACATAAGAAAAATCAGGCCCTACCTCACTCAGTACGCCACCCAGCTTCTGGTACAGGCCATGGTTATCTCTCGCATCGACTATTGCAATGCCCTTCTAGCAGGTCTTCCAGCTTGTGTGGTGAAACCCCTACAAATGGTTCAGAATGCAGCAGTGCGTCTGGTTTTTGATCAGCCCAAAAGGACTCATGTCACTCCATTACTCAGTGACCTCCACTGGCTCCCCGTGGCCTCCAGAATCAAATTCAAGTCACTAATGCTTGCATACAGAGTGACTACTGGGTCTGCACCCATCTACCTAAACTCCTTAATACAAACTTAAGTTCCTTCTCAGCCACTACGCTCCTCCAATGAACGCCGCCTGGCTCTGCCATCCCTTCACACAAAGCAATGCCAGTCCCGGCTATTCTCATCTGTGACAACACAATGGTGGAACGAGCTACCACACGCCATCAGAGCGGGGGCGTCCCTCTCTAACTTCAAGAAGCTCTTGAAAACTCATCTCTTCCGAGAACACTTCCTCTTATAACACCTCTAACTCCTAACCTCTAACATGCACTTCCTGCGCTCTTCTTCTTCTATACCCTACAATTACCTTGCATTGATTGCACTTTTTTGTTTTGATTGCTTTTTGTTAACTCTTACTTCCTTCCCTAGGTATTTACCCCATTGATGTGATATATACAATGAGCTCTTACTAGTATTTATTGCTGCTCTTACTAGTATGTATTGTCAGTTGTAGATCTGTATTTGATGCTCAGTTGATGCTTGTATGTTGTTCTAACATTTATACTGGTGCTGATGGGGATCCTAATAAAAATAGATTTTTCCAATAAATAGTAGATTGCTTTTTGTTAACTCTTACTTCCTTCCCTAGGTATTTACCCCATTGATGTGATATATACAATGAGCTCTTACTAGTATTTATTGCTGCTCTTACTAGTATGTATTGTCAGTTGTAGATCTGTATTTGATGCTCAGTTGATGCTTGTATGTTGTTCTAACATTTATACTGGTGCTGATGGGGATCCTAATAAAAATAGATTTTTCCAATAAATAGTTACAAAAATTTTTTGTATGCTGTCAATTATAGATCTTAGAAAGAAATTAAAACGGGATTGGCCAAAATTAGAATCGCTTTTTTTTTTCATCATCTATCCCAGAAGAAACCTAAATTACTATGTAGCCTAGAGGACGCAAGTTATTTAGGATAATATTACTGCGTGGTGGTGGTGAACCTATTAAGTGATATTTAAACAACTATTGCTTTGTGTTGTTGGCCAGAAAAATAGTAGTAAGACTTCTCTCTGTGTACACGTATCCTATACAAGTACAATTTTGGCTGTATTATTTGTGTCCCCTTCAAAAATTGCTCTTGAGAAATTTTATGTTTGTTGTCCCCCCCTACTGTGAGATGAAATTCCTGCCCATGCTACTGCTCCTCTCTTTTCCACCATTATTTGTAAATCAGTAAATCACAATCAACAGTCAAAGAGCCACTCAAGTCTCACTGATGTCCTCCTGAGATCATATGTCGGCATTAAACATGTTGTTGGATAAAAGCATCTGCCAAATGAGTAAATGTAAGTGATGGAGACAATCTCATTCTTTTTTTTTTTTTTAAACCTGTCCTGCCCAGCAGCCTGGTATAGAGTATAATGACCTGGATACCATATTGTGCAGACAGATTTTACTTTAACAATAGAGTAATAAAATACTCCTTTGTCTGTTTTATTATTTATTTAATTATGTATTGATTTGTCTCCGGGCCGGACAGGGGGGCAGACACGGGGATGGGGGAGCACAAACAGACAGCACAGAGAAAGGACAAGACCTGTAAGAGAAGGGGGAAATGGGGATGGAAGGTGGGGACAACACCGAAAAGCAGTGGGAAACACCAATTGCAGAAAGCAACAAAACCTGCAATAGAACAGAGAGGGGGGCTTGGGGAGGAGAAAAACACAACAAACAAACACAAACAAAAACAAACAATAAAAATAATAATTAAAGCTGCAAGCAGCGTTGGGCGGGCCCTCGCACTTGTAGCGCGTCCGCGCGTGAACCGGCCGAGTTGCATATTCTGGAGCTCTGCCGGTGCGGCTGTGAATTTCCTACGCGGTTCCGACGCCGCATGAAGGTGCTATATGTCACTTCCTGTGTCCCCTATGTGGAGCTACATAGCACTTGCCGCTATGAATATAAATCATTATTGGTGTGTAGATGTCTGCGGGGTGGGAGAGTTATCAAGCACGTAAAGTTTGTTTCAGATGTGAGCATGTACACTGAACAATAATGTACCCAAACAATAAAATTAATTCCTTTTATATTTCCCTGCCTTGTTGTTTATGTGTAGATACAGAGGAAGAATGTGAGAACAGCACACATTTCATCGTTACTGTGTGTTAGAGCATGGGAGAACAGTGGATACTTTTAATACAGCCCAC
>NC_060172.1:35533768-35561641 GCF_021292245.1 Micropterus dolomieu
CTTAATTTAAAAAAACAAGAGAAATATAGAATAATTGTTGATACATTAAATTAAGTTTTGCTGCCCTCCATAGCAGGTGCCTAGGCCTATGTATATTGTAATGCAAAAGCAATTCAAAACTTTTCTAAGAGGCAGTTGGTGTGACAGATGATATATCCAATAACACATTTAAGAAACAACTAATGGAATTATTGTCCTTCTCTGCTCTTCCACACAGGAGGCCAAGGCCAGTTTCCTGAAGTGGCTGCAGACACGTGCAGATCAAAATGGCCTCCTGACATTGTCTAAGACATCCCTCAGGATAGTGTCCTGTTCTGAGCTCCAGGATGGTCCTTTACTGCCTCAGGGCTCTCAGGCCCTGGTCACCAACTCCTCAGAGTCCCAGAGTTGGGCACAGTTCAGTATGGAGACCTACAGCAAGAACCTGAAGACCAGCCTATTGGGGCGCACCCTGCTGTACGCTGAGGTTGTCACATCTACCATGGACCTGTTAGAAGGGTAACACATGTTCCTCTGATCCTCTTTAGTATGGAGTTAATTATGTTTCAATATTATATGTGTGAACAGATCCGTGTGTAAATTAGGGCTAGACCTGAATATTGGAATATTAGAATATTCGATCCTTGGGTACACATTCGATTTTGAGATTCAAATGTGTAGTTTATTCTCGCACGCCTGACATCCGCTCACAGCAGTGAACGTAACGCTTAAGGAAATGCAAAATGAAGTCCTCAGCTGTGTGGGAGCACTTTAAACTGAATGATGACATTGGCAGTGTGGCAGTTATGGGGTGTATTTATTTTACAGTTGATTCATTTAATTACAGATCAAAAAAGTCAAATACATTTTAAAATGAATCAATAGCCTAAACTGTAGGCTAGAATAAACTAACAACAACATAATGAACACATAAAACTCATTATATTAGGCTGATTGAAGAAGAACATGTAGTAGGCTATAATAAAAGTCAAAAGTGCATTTTGCATAATAACGTGTTGTTTTAGTCCTGCTACTGGAACCAGCAACCCAGTTAGGCACACACCTAATCTTCTGCTTTTCCCCAGCTCAATCTCCCGTCCGTACGACCCTGCAATAAATAATCCTCTTTTATCGGTCTCCTCATTCTCTTAATCCTGCAGTAGGGTCTACTTTCCCAGACATAACACATTTAAAAACAAAGTGTTGGTAATAATAACTTGATGTTTTAGTTAACCTACGCTGTGAGGATTAAAAAAATGGAGTGCTCTCTCTCTTTTTCTCTCTCTCTACCACACACATGCACACACAGAAAGATAATAGATGTTTAAACAATTGGCAAATGACACTACCGCTGTACCCCCACACACACACACTCACACACCCCGCGGCAGTGACAGCGAAGCTTCGATTAATCACTTTTTCACTTTTTATTACTATTGAAGCTTCGAAGCTCTAAAAATTACATTTGGGCTGGCCCTAGTGTAAATGTGTAATCTGTAAAAATAAAAAAAATTCCACAAAGACAAAATGAAGATTTATAAATTTTGCAAATACACTAACAATTTCCACAAATAAATTAACCACATTTGTGAATATCTTCCCAACATTTGACACTTTCGAACAGGCACAAATTGTCAAATCAACACAAAACTTCCAGGATATGTCTACATAAGCACCTCACACATTCACTGCAAGTCTCGTTCAAATTGACCACTAGGAGGCGCTATAAATTCATAATAACTGGATGTGGAGTTCTACAAATGAAGCCAGTGATCAGAAAATGCCTGTCCAGTTGTAATAATAACAATAATAATAAGCAAAAACTAAACAAAACAAAGTATCAAATTATATAATGTGCAGAAAATAATTATAATATTCTATCATGCAATACTAGTGAGTATTTTAAGATAGCCTGGAATGTTAACCTGGCAGTGGTAAGAGTGCAGTCCAAATAACAGCTATGAAGATTATGGGGGTCCAAAACCATCCACCCCTTCAGATAATCTATGAGCAGTCAGTTATCAGGCAGGCACAAAAAATTGTTTCATTACAATGTTAAACCGCATGTACGATATTATTTTGAAGTCACTACTGCGAAGAAAGGTTTGAACCCATTAATCGGCACTTGCAGCTATAGTTATTAGGGTTCAAACCGCAAAGCGGTAGAGCCCTTCTATATTTGTCTTTCTTAGTTATTATTTTTAGGGCCCGAGCACGAACCGTGCGAGGTCCCTATTGAAACTCCCTACTGAAGGGATTACTTATTTATTTTTCTTTCTTTTTTTTCTGCAAAGTAACCACATGTACGAAATGTCTGTGATACGTGTAGCATGTCCAGACGTACAAAAAATCCTCTTGGAGCCAATGCCTAAAGCCCACAGGAAGTCGGCCATTTTGGATTTAATTTAATTTTTGGAAATTTATACACTTTGTACGAACTCCTCCTAGGGAATTAGTTATTTGTTAATTTATTAGTCCATCGGACTAACAAATTTTTGCTGTGCAGTCCAAACCCACTGACAATTAAAAGTTGTACAAAACGGTTATTACAGTCGACCAGTTTGCCCATGGCGTGTCGTCGAAAATTAAAAAATTAATGATTCGCCATGAAAAAGGAAGTTGTTATAACTTCAGTATACATGCTCACATTTCCACCAGATTTTATATGTATAATACGGTTTGCACCCTCAACCCTCACATCCATATGCCAAAATTCACTCAGTCATAGCGCCTCCTGCTGGCAACAGGAAATGACACGTTTTACACTGTAATGTACTACTCCTAGCAGGTTGGACATATCAACTTCAGAAGTGTCCCAGAAAACCCTTCACACATTGATAAGGCCATGATGTAAAACTTGAGTTTGCAGTTAACGGTGTGGGGGTGGCGTGGCGGCAAAGTTCCACGCTTCGCCATGACACAGGAAGTTGTTGTAACTTGATTGTACATGCTCAGACCTGTACCAGATTTTTTCACATTTATTAAGAGTCCCACCCTGAACACATGTACATGCCGACATTCACCCACAGTCATAGCGTCACCTGCTGGCAACAGGAAGTGACCTTTAACGAGGCATCCCCTGCCGTACGTTTCAGCTATATGTATGAAATTTCTGTGGCACATGTATCATGTCGAGAAGTACTAAAAAGCCTCCTGAAGCGATGCCCTAATCCCAACAGGAAGTTGGTCATTATGAATTGTATGGTCATTTTTGGATGATTTAGAGGGCTCTGTACTTTAACAAACTCCTCCTAGAGAATTAGTCTGACCGACTTTAAGATTTTCGCTGTCTAGTCTAATCTCACTGATTATTAGTTAGTACTGAGTTTTCGTGAAACGGTGTGCCCGTGGTGTGGCATACAAAATTGATGATTCACCATGAAAGAGGAAGTTGTTATAACTTCATTGTACATGCTCACATCTGCACCAAAGCTTAGGTGCTTGATAACAGTCACGCCACAAACACATCTACAATATTAAGTTATAGTTGTAGCGCCAAGTGCTATGTAGCGCCACAAAGGGGACACAGGAAGTGTTGATTAACACCTTTGTGCAGCGTCCGAAGTGCGGGCAAATTCACAGCCGCACCGGCAGAGCTCTAGAATCTTCATCGCAGCCACACCTCGATGTGCTACATGTGCGAGGGCCCGCCCAACGCTGCTTGCAGCTTTAATGTTTACATTAAACATACACTGTTATTTATGGGTTATTGACAATTATTTATTCCTGTGTGTATTTATTCCTTCTCCTCCTTCCTCCTCCTTCTTCTTGTCCCATCTGACAAAGATGTGAGTGGTGGTCTCAAGACAGGAGCTCCCACTGATTCCTCCTCTGCTTTGCCCATAAAGGAAAAAAAAAAAAAGTAACATTAGCTGGTTAAGTGCAGAAAAGCTAAATTGACTCCACCAACAAGCATAAAACATGGCTCAACAACATGATCAAATAAACATTTGACTAGTCAGTTTGTTTTTAGCTTTACACTAGGGCTGTCCCCGACTAAGGATTTACATAGTCGAATCAGAATCTTCAAGTCCTGCCTATAGTCGACTGACTCAAATCATGTGTGTTTTTGTACACGGCGATTGCGAGCCGAAGCTAAAGTGAGGCTTATTGTTGACCTCCCTCTCTTCATTCACCGGTCTTGTGCAGAGTTTTTGCCATGCTGCCGACAACTGCATGCACGTTGCGGGTCCTCATGGGTCTATTTCATGTAGCGGCTGTTTAAAAACGATAGAATTTTCTTTGTGTGGTTCGTCAACGGTGATAAATTATCTGAAAGTCCCGCGAGGTGCGGACAACTCTGCACACTGGTGAAGCTGTGGCTCCATCTCTTCAGCAAGTGTTGGAAGTTTTTTTTCTTTTTACATGTTTATTTACAGCATTAAACGTTGAAATGTATATTGTAATAGGCTGTATGTTAACTTATTCTGTGTAAAATCAGACTTTGAGCTTCCCCATATCGCCAAAATGGCATGATCCTTGTGTCGTTGCGAAGCTTTGACTGTGAGATTGACAGTCGAATCAGGCTCTGCCCATCGAAGCATCAAATCTTCGACTATTCAGGGTTAGCCCTACTTTACACCATAACTTTGTAGCAAACCTAAATTTAGTTATGCATTTTAATAAATTTATGAGAATTGATACCCAGTTATGAATTTTATTATTCATAAAATCAAACCAGATTCCTCGTTTCAGGGCACCACCGGAGTTGTTATAATCCTAGAGTCTCCGGTCCTCTAGGTAGTTTTAATAATACATTATACAATTATTACTAGTGATCAGTTAGTTAATAATCGCTCAATTATCTTAAATCAGTCAGTCAGTCTCATATCTAAAGGGTCAATTCTCTCGGCAGGGACGTAGAAATATGCAACACACACAGCTCTTGATTATATTACAGTGAATTTATTCTCTAACTAATGTGATAAAAGATGGTTGGATACAGGGAACATAAACATTTGCTGAACAATGAGCCTGGAGGTTCGATTGTGGGAAGCATTTGACTCATACGGCATAGAAGAGCTAATGAAAGTAAACTAATGCTGTGATTTTAGGTTAAAATGGACATCTGATCACAGAACGTGTGTTAAGTCTTACTGCTTGTCGACAGCCTGCTTTTGGCCTGTTGCACGGGTCCCACGCTAGCTGCCCGATCCTTTTTTGCTAGGGATTCTCCGGGGTTCTCCGTATCTGATTGAAAACGCCTCCTCCGTCTGGCAATTCAGCTGTTTTCAGGTTTCCTTCGTTGTAGCTGGCGAGACCACGTGGCTTGGTCTGACCTCGGTGAAGTTGGCTCGACGAAAAAGGCTTAAAAAAGAAAAAAGAAATCTATTTGCACGTATTATAATCAAATACTTTCCACAATCGAACCTCAATGGTTGAACGGTTGTACTGTTCTAGGCATTTGGTAACAGGAAACAATTGTCACATTAGTGGTCAGGATATTTATACATTTAACGGCATTTCCGACGAGGCCATGTAATACTTATTTCGTCCACTTGGGGGAGCTCAGGTTACATGAGGAAAGCTTGGATTACATTAGATGAAGGAGCGTCTTGCTGAAAATAAAAACACTGCACAAGTAACTTTCTTTTCAGCACTAATATCAACAACAGATAGCAACAACAGTTAACATAACTACTCAAATAGAGGCAAACGTAATCAGGTAACTAAAGATTTAATTAAACTTAATTAAATGCTTTGAGTCTTTGGAGACTGCAGTCCCTTTTACATTGAAAGTTCGGCTGTCCTGGATTATGACACACTTAGGTGAGACAAGGGTTTTCTTTTTGATGTGGTAATAAAACATAGAGCAAAGTCAGTTGCCACAGAAACGTGTGGGGGGGGGGGCCAGTTTTGATAGGCTGTTCAGGGAAATGCCAATGGCTGGTTCGTGTCCCTTTGTCAGTTTAACAGTCAGGCCCCGCGTTATCAGCTTCGGAATCCAAAGGGGTTCCAGTTTTATGGTCGGGGATAGCACTTAGAGAAAGCAACTTTGACCCCCTGCTTTCTTCTCTGGGGAGGAGAAAGGAATTTAGAGTAGCTCCAAATTTATTCAATATAAAATGCACAAATCCACACCGTTGTTCACTACAACTTTAATGAAAACATATGGGATTTCACACTGCTTAAATTAGCCTAGATGCTAGCAGACTTTCCCTCTACTCACAGCTTAACAAATTATATGTATAATTTATACTATTTCTTACTCACTGCTGGTTCATATTGCTGCATCTCCTGACATAACACCACTGTAGAATTTCAGTCTGCATGCACGTTTTGCTGAAATAGAGCAGCTGATATGTCCTTAGTGACAGCAACAAGCTATTGCTTTCAGGCAGCTCTGTTGTACTTTCAAATATGGAAATGACGTCATCAGCAGGCACCATCACATGGTCTCCGAAAAAGGCCAAGTGACACGAGTCGATTTTCATTACACTGGCGGAAAGTTTTTTTCAAAACTCAGTGTGTGTAGAAATCAAATGTTTTTCAACAATTTATAAATTAAAACTGGACTCACAATTGTTTTAAAATTGTTTGAAAGTTGTAAATGGTAGGAAGATATTCACAAATGTGGTTCATTTATTTGTAAAATATTCATAGATTTTTTTTTTGTGGAATTTGTGTATTTGCAAATCTGTTTTATATTTACAATATATTTTTTGTGAGTTTACAAATCTTCATTTTGTGTTTGTGGAAATTGTTTCATTTTTACAGATTACACATTTACACACAGATCACTCATTTGTTCACATAAATAAAATTGAAACAAAATTATGCAGAAGCAAGCCAGGGCATTTCATAACCTGTAGCTAGTCAAATAAACGAGTTCAGCCTACTTACAAGTACTTTTTTTGTCCCCTTGGGGATTATTTCACTCATTTTCTTTTCTTCATTTGCACACATACAGGCCAGAAATATCCACAAGAATACACCAGACCTATAAATTCATTAAAGCTGAAGTCGGTAGCATTTGAGAAACAAGGATGAGACAGCGAGATTTTGAAAGTATCCAACCAAAAATAAATCCCACCCCCTTTCCCCCAGCCATTCCCCCAAAACACAATTTCATGCGCAAAGGCAGAGTGCGCACAGGTAGGCCAGCCAGTCATTTTATTCAGGCCGATTGAAATGATTGGCTGGGCTTATTATTGGCCTGTGACAGCAAAATGGACTAGCCTTTTTCTCTTTTGTTTTTTTTTTTTTTTTCTTTTTTTTTCTCAGAGCATTTGATTTATTGATTGCTGTCGGGATGTGAAGATGCAAAATGATGATGTGCCAGTTGTGAGCCTCAGTGGTGCCCAGGAGGTGAACTGTCCCGCGTGATCTGTTCCCATTCTTGACTGCCCGCTTTTCTATGTTGGTGGTGGTGGTAGCTAGCAGAGGTCGCCCGATATGTAAGTTGCGTAGGGCACTGTAACATGAGGTTGATATGATATCTTGCAGTGCATCTCCCACTGGTCAGCCTATGTGTTGCTTATGTTTGCTGGCAGTGCATCCTTCGGTCAGTCTATGTCGGTTTGAAATGTGTCGGTCTAAGTTGGAGTGAAATAAAACTACTTACTACATTTGATTTACGCCAACCATCAGCGTTTTTTTTTTGCACGTGCACAAAATGAAACTTGCACTTTCCAGCAGCAACCTCTCTGGGATTAGTCCAGACGATGACTAATGCAAGATGGAGATCAAAGAGTAGACACTGACTATTGATTAAATATTAAATTTAAAATGTTGGGCAGACTGAGCAATATGGGTGCACATTTCTCAGTAAATAATAACCATCAAGTATTCAGCCAAGCCAGAATATAAATAGTATGAAATATTGGAAAATGAAAAAATTTAAATCTGGCGGAGCCAGTTTGAATGGGCCTGATGCAGCTGATAAAATGAATAATGGTTTCATCTGTAATTTTCAGGTGCTACTCTTCAGTTTGTCAGTAAAGGAGATGCTGCATCATCAGCACAGACTCAGTGGAGTTCATATTCACTTGTCCTGTTCAATAGATATTGATTGTTTCTAGCTCATGCTGCTCTGTAGAGGTCTACTTTCTCTGAGACCAACAGATGGAGCAAACTGTTTTTACGGATTGTAGGTTGGTAGATAGGTACATTTATTTTGTCACAGTACAACAGGTTATAGAGTGAAATTGAGTTTGTAACACCCTTCTGCTACGTAGCAGACAACATACATTAATATAGAAGATATAGTGGGAGTACTGTAGTGGCAAGTGTGACTGTGTGGCAATGGCAAATGGATTACATAGCTCATGGGCCAGGTAGCAGTGTCCCTTAGAAAAATTTTGCGTAGGGCCCCAGGGCGGTCCGGACCAGCTCTGACAGCTAGTCTAATTAACATTACGTTAACCTTAAAATCGTTTTTTAATAATTAATCATTTTGATATTTTTATACTTGAAATGGTTCTCCCCCTGGTTAAATAAACGTATGTTGTGAACATGTCCTAGTATTTTTTTATTCACTGTAGGAATTCAGAATGTGATACTTCATGATTTGCTGATACACACACCACCATGTGAATAAGGGGAGTAGTGGCACACATTTTTCTACTTCAAGCACTTTGAAAAGACTTGAGTTCTGTAAAAACATACTGAGAGTCCATAGAAACTGTCCAAACCACAGGCAGAGCAGAGCTTGGCCAATTCCCCCTCTTAATTAAAATTTAGAAAAGAAAATAATTTTTTGGAACTACTTGATAGAATCCGATACACACCAATTAAGTACTGCAACTGCATACGTAGAACAGCAAAGCTATAGGAAGATACAAAGTACCTAGAATGGAACAAATGACAAAATCATGTTCTATGATGACAAAATAAGATATACTTTATTGTCCACGGAGGGAAATTTGTTTTGGACTCTGTCCGTTCTGCAGCTTTACAAAGACAGAAAATTAATATCTCTCAACACATACTCTTATGTAACACAAGCTCTCATATACATTAGACAGGTACCTATATAGTAAGCACATTAACTCCTTCTTCCAATGGCAGTTTTTGATTGAACAACCCTGTTGGCTGCATTCCCTGCAGTAAGTGTACGATGAGATATTGCACACTTCTCATAGCCTACGTATTGCGCAAATGACATATTAAACAATCCAACAGCTCATGCATTGCTTAACTAACATATTGCACAACCCAAATAGCCTGCATTTTGCACAAATGACATAATGCACTTGCAATGCAACATATTACACAGTTCCAGTAGCATACATATTGCACAAATAACATATTTCACATAATCTATGCAATACACAATCTAATACAATATTCAACAAGCCAACAGCCCATCTATTTCACCACTAAGATATTGCATAACCCCAGTAGCTTACTTATTGCACAATAACATAGTGAACACCCAGCTAGCCTACATGTTAGTGTAATATAAGCTTAATGGACATAAGCACAAATTAGTGTTTAGCCTGCATTTTGGAACCCTGAATCTAATACCAGAGTTTACCCTCTGGTAGAAGAAATTAGCTAGTAGGTGAAATTCTGGGTGTAGTATGTGGGTCGGATTGGAAACTATTTTGTGCCTGCCTGATGGCCGACTGCTCATAGATTATCTGAAGGGGTGGATTATCTTCATAGCTGTCTGTACCTGACGGGCAATCTGTTATTTGGACTGCACTCTCAGTACTGCCAGGTTACCATACCAGGCTATCTTAAAATACTCACTAATATTGCATGATAGAATTTCTATGTAATTTTAATGGTGCAAATAAATAAAATCTAAAAATCTAAACCATCTCCTCAGTCTTGGTCACATTTAGCACAAGATAGTTGTCGTCACACCATAGGACAAATTCCTCAATTTCTGTACTGTGGTGGGAATTGCGTGTTTAAATAAACAGCTCAGGCAAACACTTGTCTTTCTGTGAGTTTCTGTGAGAACAGAGATATTTTGACTGTTACGTTTACACAGATTCAGTGCCACATCACAGATGAGTCTCCCTGAGTCCAGGGTTACATGCAATATGTTTGGAATTCCCATTACAGTACGATACGCTGCTTCTATCTTTGTGCATAAGGCAGAGGATTGCTGTATCGTCTGAGAATTTAATAATATAATTGTCAGTGTGGAGTCTAGTGCAGTCATTAGTGTACAGTGTAAAAAGGACTGGAGAGCTGAGGGAGAGCCCTGAGGGGCTGATTGGCCTTGGCTCCGTGAGAGCAGTATTCACTCTGACCTGTTGAGTACGGTTTGTTAAAAAAACTAAAATACCAGTTGAGAATACAAGAGTTCACATTCATATGTTTCAGTTTCTGTATGAGCATGTGAGTCTGCAGAGTGTTAAAAGCTGCACTAAAATCAACAAACAAAATGCATGCAAAGGCCTTGGGGTCCTCAAGGTGTTTACTGACCAGATGTGAAATGTTGTTTATAGCGTCATCTGTGCCACGCCCCTGCCTATAGGCAAACTGAAATTGATCTAAAAACACACATGTTGCTTAAGAAATGACACCATTATCCTCTCAAGTAATTTCATGACAATGGATGTCAGTGCCACAGGCCTAAAATCATTATTCACCTTTGGATTTTTAGGTACAGGTGTAATTACTGATTTCTTCCACAAGGTGGGGATGGTGTGTGAGTCTACTGATTTTTGAAAGATGGGGCACCATGCAGGGGTCAGCTCCTCTGCACGTCTTTAGCAAGAATGCAGATATTCCATCTGGCTCAGTACACAAGCAATCTGACCTCCTGAGGTTCAGTCACCAGCCTTGTGTCCTGTTCTGTGACAGAAATTGTCTCTAAAACATTTTTCCATTCAGAGGAAAAGTCCTGAGATTCAAATCTCAGATAGAAGTCATCAGCGGCGTCAAAGTCCCCGTTCTCAGAAGTATTTTTAAAAAACAAACAACAAAAGGCCGAAAATTGACCTTTACTCGCTTAACTGATGTTACGTGCGCGTGAGCAATTATATTATTATTATGTTATTATTTATTCTCCTGCAAATTAGTGGAGAATAAGATGATCCAGCTGTAGCTCTGTGTCCTCTCTGCTCCACCTGAAGCTGTGAGCTGCACTTTATCAGAGGCGCTGAAATTAACTTGGATTTGTGGTGAGGTTAATCACCTGACAGGCAGAGGAGGCATTATACATATTTCATTTCAAAATCTATGTTGTGCCCCCCCCTTTCCTAATGTAAAGTTTTATTTTGCATTGCCTTCCTGGCTCAGGCGATTTCGGAGCTGGCTCATATAGGAGGCGGATTATTAACTGACCAGTCAATCACTCACACACTCCACATCAGTCCCGGACAAAATGTATAGAAATGTTGAGGGAGAAAAAAAGAAGTTGCTCGAGGCCGGTGCAACTTCTTCTTTTGTGCTGCTGTTACTTCTAGCTGAAGGCAGCAGTGATGATGTTTAAGGCTTTATTGTTCTACTAATACAACTGAAATCTAGTGAGCGCACACCATGGCACTGGTGACTCCGTTGGAAAGCAGCCTGCGTCGCTCTTTAACAAGCCGGCAAGTGAACTACTTTCACTTTCCATTAACAGCGCATTAAAAGCATCTTTAGTCTCTGCAGAGCAAATGAAGACTACACACTGTAAGATCTATGTCAGACGATCACTGCATTGATAGAGATATATTAAAAGTGTCCTGTTGTTGAACAGAGCATCGCTTTGGACATCAGCCTGTTTCTTTTCTTTAATACACAGTGGTTACTATTTGTTTTATAGCGATGACCGACGGTTAGTCCATAAACAGAATGTCGCCGGTGAAACTAATCTTTCACTCAGCAGCTACCAGCTGTTATTTATTTTTGAGATGCACAGAGAGAGAAAATATGGTGGATAAAATAGTCTTGTTGTGTTTTATGCATGAGGCGCAGCTTCGTCTGTATGTAGGTTTACCTCTGCTCTCATTTATTGCCACAATAATTCTTTGAGTTGTGAAGATTATTTAGATGCTTTAGGAATAATCACATTATATTGGTAGCCTGTGCTACTGGAAAGCAAGCGGTTTGGTTGGCTACATTCCCACAATAAAAGGCACAGGCAACATATTTGGCTGGGCAGCAAAAATGATGTTTTAAAGTGATCTTATAAACACCTTCATGGAGATTTAAAAAGGAAAATAATTGTAGAAATAGCTAAATTACAGATAATCAAATTGCATTCCCTAGAAATTACCATGTTGCACAGCTGTTTCTAACCTGATGAACAGCAGATGAAATAGGTTTGTCATTTTTGTTCTTTTACTATTTATGAGAGTAATTGTACTTTTTCTTGAGTACAGATTTTGAGTACTCTACCCGCCATTGGCCAGCGACACCAGTTGGCCTACTAGCGCTGCCATGGTGAACATGAGACAGACAGCAGAAATGAGGTCTATAGCAAAACAGTCAGAACCAGTACAGCACAAAGCACCAGTTTATGGTAAGCATGATGATAATATGGATTATTTATTTATCATACTAAGGGCTCAGGTGAGGTGATTTCTTTAGAAGAGTTAGAGAGGGGTTTCTAGTTTTGAAAATGTATTGGCTCATAAAGTTATCTACACAACACTCGCTTAAAATTTTTAAGAATGTAGGAATAAAGTTCTCTAAAGACACAGGGCCCCGACAAATGCTTTGTCTGGAGAGTGGACTGACCAGGGACAAACTCCTGGGCCACTTTTTTGCCCCTGTCTCCGACCATCGCTGACCTTAAAAAGTCCTGTATGTGTACATACATGTCCGTAAACAATTTAAAAGTAACAGTGGTCAAAATGTTGACACAGAGACGAGCATCCTGCAGTATTTTAAGAGGAAGAGGACAGAGGTCATAGGAGGAGGAGCAGAAATAACTGAGTAGGACGAGCTTGGAAGTTGTATGGATAGCTAGTAGACATATATGTATAGTTTCTTCTAAAATTTAGTAGAGTAAAATTACTTTGTTAGGTTAATAGCATGTCATCAGTGTTTGCATTGAAGACAGTTCTGTGTTCACAAACATTTGCTGCTTTCCTAGATGTGAGATGAAGTGACCACAGAACAGGGAGAGTCAGGGCGAAGTGAGACACAGGGAATGTCACAGACAAGTGGAACATTAGGAGAACTGAATACATTTGTGCCGTAGCTACATTAACTAGCAGCTGTTCCATGGTTTATGTAGTTGGTTTTGTTCAAGTTATATTATTCTCCATCTTCTCTCACTGCAAATACCCTCTTTTAGCCACAATAATAAGTACATTCTGTTTTCAAAGGTTATTAGAAATTAGCATTTAAGTGCTTTATTTAAAAGCATTAAGTGCTGATTTCAGCGTCCCCCCCCCCCCAGGTTCAAAGTCGCACCTACATCCCTAAGTGTTTTCAATTAGATTCCTGTTCCACCTCCTTGTCTTATCTAGTACAGTCCCAAATGAGGTTCTGCTTCTGTCAGAAGGGGAAACTTGCATTAGCACAGACTAACTAAATCTTGACTGAAAGACAGACAAACTTATTACTGCCTTGTTTTAAAATGATGTGCGCCCATGTGTTGACTGGACTGCTCCTCACAGAGGTTGTTGCTGGAATGCGAGGGTTTTGCGCAACAAAGTTATCTTTTCCAAGCTCCAGTTCATCAACCCTGTTGGCGTTTAAAAGTAGGTTAATAAATAATGGGATGTCTTGAGATGTTTTTATGAATGAAAATAAATCAAGAATTTTAGAACATGAACTTCTTCACTGCATTTGCAGTTACTTACTAAAAAATAAACTCATCAAGTTGCCTAGTCATGCATTAGATGCAGTAGTCCATTTTTACTTTGATAGCCTGGTATCCGTAATCCGTGGGATGGATCCCTTCCACACGGTGCGGCACGCAGGTGGACCGCGGATTGATTGCAAAGTTTATGATGATTTTTGAGTTTGACCTCTCAAAAATATCCTTTATTCTGGAAACGTCAGAGAACCCAGTTAGATTCTGAATGTGCAGAACTTTGAGCAGAAAACCTGCTGAAACACAGGAGCTATTAAAGTCCAGGAGTTTATAGCTGAATTTATTATTGATGACGTAAAAAGGTACCACATGCACATTTAAACTCAATCAGTCACGCCTGCGTGTGTGTTGATTCAGCAGTGATGATATCAAAAGTTGATCTACAGGAGAAACATATCTGAAAGCAACCCAGAATGCCTGAGAGCTGCTCTGCATTATATTCTGTTACAGTTTTAGATTTTAAATTGTTTTATTATACCTTTTATTAAACCAGAAAAACTATTTTTCCAAGTGTCCTGGCCAAGGCAGGCAGTAGTACAATGGCACATTTAAAATGGAAATAAATAATCAGTTACAAGGTCATAAAATATCAAAATGTTCTTAAAGCCTCCCTCCAGCCAGTTTTAACTGCTGTTTTTGGTTAACGTTCATTCTCAAACAGAGAATGAGGGTGTGGTTAATAGTCGGATATTACTCTGTTGAACTGTATGTAAAGACTTCTGATACCATTGCCTCCGCCGATGCATTGGTAAAACAGCAGTAAAATGCATGTTGCAGACTGTATATAAGACGTGGCAGGTTAAAGTGCGATGCGTTTTCTGTCATCTGTCCTCCAACACCGCACGCACAAATGCCATAATGAAAATGAACAGTACACTAAACCAAGAGGAGGAAACTGTCAGCTAACTTTCTGTAATAACTATGCTAGCTACAACTTAGTTAACTTAGATTACTAAACTAGAAAGACAAACCAACAATCAGACACAGAGAGACATATCGACTGTAAGTTCTAAGTAATTTACATGATAAATTGGTTAGCTAGCTCACAACGATGTTTATCGGTTTGATGCTCTGACTTAACGAGGTGTGACGGCGTGACAGTTTTTTAACGAGGCATGACAGTGCGCCTGCGTAAACTTGGAGAATGACGTATGACTTATGGAATTACTGTAGTCATACGTCACCACCCTGTTTTAACAAATAAGCAACTTTTGCAACTTTGAGCACAAAATTAAGCTATTTGTCCAAAAATATCTGGCAAACTATGTGGGTAATCAACATTGTAAGGAAATATTCCAAAAAATATGAAATATCATAGAAATGTCAAAATACACTGGAGGGGGGCTTTAAATATTCACCACAATTCAGCAACAAGGACTATCAAACGAGTCATAACATCTGAAGGCAGAATTGCTAGCCTTCAAGTCATTTAAAAGCAACCAGTGAAACCGGCTCACAAAGATTCAGGCACCTGCTGCTACCTGAATGTAAATAATAACATAAATAATTTCCACAATAAATTGATGCAAAAAAGGCAGAAATCGTTGCAGAAAAACACCAGAATGCAGGAAATTAAGTGTTTGTGAGTTTTTTTGTGCTGTGTGACTAGAGGATGTTTACTGTTGCTTTACTGCTTTACAGACTTAACTTTGGGTGGGAGGGGAGTCAATTATTATGTGAAGATATGAAGTTTTATAGGCTGGGCTAAGCCCCCAATTTTTCAAGATCCTAAAAACGCCCCTGGAAGTCATTCAGGTCATTAGCTTTTTGTAGGTCGTCAGAAATACTGATGCATTTTTGAGTTGGTGCCATATTAGTAATTACCTTCATCGTGTCCCATAGTTAATTTCTGTAAAATTCTGTTCAATTAATTCTTTGTCTCCTCCTGGCTTCCCTGAGCAAGTGATTAAGTTCTGTTTGTACAATTTTCAGTTGTGCTCTGTCCTGGTTCTTACGGTCTTCAGCCTCATTAGTTATGTATGGTTTGTTGTTAGGATACACTGTTATTTTACAGTTATTTCTTTCTAAGGTATAACATTGTCCAAACAGAATTTTATGTAATTCGTAGCAGTCTCTGCCACTTTATCTACGTTCAATTAATGAAAGATGCTCCATTATGTCGACAGAATGCAACCTTTACTAGTCCAGACCTTTACAGTGTTGGTGTATGGTTTACAGCTCTTGAGAACAGTTCTGTAAGTGGGGATGAGATGGACTTACGTTATGGTCCGAGTTTGACAACGGGGGTTTATTTTTCATGCATCAATAGATGGAAGTAACAGTTCCAGCTTACAGTGATTAAAATCCCCTCCGGAGTGCAGAGTAGCTGTTGGTGTACACAGTCAGTGAGGTGTGCTGCTGCACTTGCAGCTTTCATACACACTGCAGAGGATGAAGTTGCCAAACTCTCTGGGCAGATATAAGGGTCTTAGGCTCAAGCACCTCTGTCTTTCCCCGACGCCTCACTCCTATCGGAGCGAATTAGAGAGAAACCCTCCACCTTGCACAGTGAGTCAGGAACATCAGGGCGCAGCTGTGTCTCAGTGAACACTATTATAGATGAATCACAGTACTCATAGCAGGCGTTGGTCCTTAACTTGTCCATTTTCCTTGTCAAAGACCTAACGTTGAGGATCATGGAGGGTAGCGGCGGCCTTATGCCTCTCCTTCAGAGACGCTGCTGGATTCCTCCTCTCCTTCCTCATCTCCGAATTCGTCTACTCGGGGTTGAGGGTCAAATGTCCTCAGTGAGGTCGGGTGGTGGATGGTCTTCCGTAGCTCGGAGGGCCAGCAGCTCATCTCTGGTATATGACAGCGCCAGTTTGTTTCTTCTTCCAAATGTTTGGAATGGCCGAAGTTCCACAATAAAAACTGCCAATAAAGGTTTTGCCAAGGTCGTCATTGTGTCCATTTATACATGTACACAATTCCTTGATTTCAAAAGTTTAAAATCTGACCACATTACTCTATAAATTAAAACAACATTAACTGCAGCAGGTCGCAGCAGTACTGCGCCACCGGAAGTCACAATTGTAGATATCTGTAATATGTCAAAGTGACATAGATATTTAGATATTAGATATTTAAGCACTAGAAAACATCAATCCAGTCAATAAATAAACTACAATGCTGTAAATGACTGGACAGAGAATTTCAAATAGCCCAATATTTAACCCAAATTAAACATCCTATAAAAAGACCAACCCTAATAAGGACAAGTGACAATAAACTCGCTGAGAGAATGGCTCGAAAGATAAAGAGAATTTGTATCCATTGTGGAACAAAATAAGTTGAAACAGAAATTAATTTTCTCAGGATGTCCAAATTACCAAGAAAAAAACTCCCAGACTTTCTTACCCTCAGAAAAGACAGACTAATTCAAAACCTTCTCGGGGCAGACAGCACTACACCAGAACTGCGTGTCACAAAGCAAGACATGCGTGTTTCAATGTAACATACTTCCTTTTCTTCTTTAATTTCAGTTTATAATTTACTATTTATATCCTATTATATATATATATATATATATATATATATATATATATATATGACTTTTTACTTTAGCAACAGGTTTGATCCAAAACGGCATGCCAGTAAATATGATTAAATTGAAAACAATTAAATTAAGAAAGAGAAATACAGAATTTAAAGTAGCCAAACCACCCACAAGGAAACGCCAAGCTTAACACAGCAGGAGGCGAGCCTACAGGTGGATGCTTGAGTGGAGGTGGGGGTTTTGAATTACTGTATCAACACCAGCAGCAGCAGCCAGGGGACAGCATTGCTTTCAGATGAGCAGTGTAGCAGCAGGCATGCAGCAAGAGAGCCAGCTGAACACATGATTAAAGGGATATAGTTGGATGTTGAATGTGTAGACAGACAATAAGGAACAATGGATGATGCCATAAGCACTTTGAGATGCTCACTCATTAATGAGCCAATAAAGCATCTCATTTGGAGGGGATGAAAATGAATTTAACACCAGCCAAGTGAAGAAAAGAAAAGATAGCCAATCAGCATACAAATCCTATATCGTTTGTGTGTGTGTGTGCGTGCACATGCTGTGGTGGAAGAGTAGCCAGGCTGGAACTAATTTAATGCCTAAGTGACCTCACTGCAGCAAGTTGCACCTAATAGACTTCTTTGTCTACATCCACACATGTGAGTAAAAGTGGCCGTTGAGCGGGTCGATCAGGCAGCAGGTGGGAGCAATTAAAACTGTCATAAAGTTTGAAAAATGGATTGTGGACCAGCACTGAGCTGATTGGAACAGACAGTGTTGTCATTAAGGTTATACAAAAACTAAAGCAGGGTGGATGAGTAGGCCATTCAACCCCAAACCTGCTGCTGCAGTTTGATTTCACTGCTAATGTTTGAGTTTCCAGATGTCCTTCTGGCGCTGCCTTGATTAATGTTATTATTAAGGAATGCCTGTTTTATTTCATCAAGCAATTTTGTTTATTAAGTGTTCGGTATGATACTGAATACTTTTTGGTAGAATTGACCATTTTAAACAGTTTTAGAGGAATGCTAGTGGGAGTGATGCTATGGTATTACACCATGCAGCAGTATTTTGAGTTCTGTGAGTTTCAGCTTAAATCTCAGTAACCACATACTATCAAACAAATGTTTTTTGTTGGACAATACTTACTGAGCTAACTGGATTAAAGGGGTACACTGATTTTACAATAAGTCATTCGTAGTTCGTAGAAAACAGCTCTAGATCACTTGATCAATTAAAACCTGGGCTTGGAGAATATAAATTTCTGTATATAGGCTGGTTTTAGTCTACAGAAACTTCCAGTTTTATGGAAATGAGTCTTATTTTTGTCATGCATGCTGAAGTTACAGATACTGTTAACTGATGTGTACAGGTTGTTGCTGTCTCTCATGATGTAAGCAGACCAGGCTCCATACTATACTAGGTCTTACACTTTGTCATTTGAATGACACCCACATCTCCAGTTTGTTCAGTGATTCAAACAGGATGAACTGTTGTCCGGCTATTTTTGATGAGTACAGGAGACTCTAAACTTAATTAAATGGAAAGGTTGTAGATTTAAAATTATGCAATTTCAGAGCAAATGTTGCACTCTGGTGGTGATGGAGTAGTGGAGAAGACACATGCCTTTGGTGTGAGAGACCCGGGTTCGAATCTATTGTGAGACACCATTGTGTCCCTGAGCAACACACTTAACCCCTAGTTGCTCCAGAGGCGTGCGACCTCTGACGTATATAGCAATTGTAAGTCGCTTTGGATAAAAGCGTCAGCTAAATGAATAAATGTAAATGTACTCTGTCACTACTCCACTACATCTATTTTACAGTGATAGTTGCTAGATACCTCAGAATACAAATAAAACATACAGTATGATCAGTTTATAAAATATGATGTCTTGGTACAGACAAAAGTACATTTTCTTGTACAAACAACAAAAGAAGTAAGTCCTTTCAAATGCATACAAGTGCAAGTTAGGCAATGTCTGATACATACCATTATGCATAAAGTAACAACACAGCCCAGTAAATACATACCCCTCTAAATCCCCATCAGGTATAAGTAAATTACTACAATGCAGAAAGCAGCAGTGGTTTCAGAGGTTGGAATCCTTCACTTGCTTTAAAGCTCCTGATGCAAGTCTTTCTGGCACCAAATATAGTCACATTCATACCCACTTAAAGTGGGGTCAGAGGTACAGTATTGCAAAGTTTTGAGCAGGTGTTCTTAACGCTACACATAATGAAATTTTATTACTTTCAAAATTGGATGTTAATTGAGTAGGATCTCATTAGAAAAATATGTTTACATTGTTAATCAAAGAAGCAAATACCCAAACACATGATGCATTTCAGATAAGTCCGTTATTAAGAATCCTTAGTGACTGGGCTTTTATTATATCTGGAGGTTAAATAAAGCATTGAGACAGATAGGCAGAAAGGGAATTGGTTTGAAGATGAAGCTGCAGGTCAGCGCTGCCAGACACTTGAGTGCAGAGGCTTGAAGCTGAGGCTCAATGACCAGCAGACTGTGTGTTTCTTCAGGGTGTTTAATGCTTTGTTTGGCTGTGAGCAGCTAAAATAGCTACTATTGAGACACATGATAGTGTTCTCACGAGGTCAGACCAAAGTGGAATAGCTTTAGCCACACACACAAGCCCTTTAAACACAGTGATGTTCCTATCAGATGTACCAGTTAAACAGTTATTATTTTCACATATTTATACATTCTCACATCTGCACAAACTTTTAAGTCCCGTCCTGAACACATCCATACGCCAATATTCACTGTAGCGCCACCTGCTGGCAACAGAAAATGACACATTTTACGCTGTAGTATACTACTCCTAGCAGATTGGACATATCAACTTCAAAACTGTCCCAGAAAACCGCTTAACACTTTGATGAAGCCATGTTGTAAATCTTGTGAGTTTGCAGTTAACGGCGTGGTGGTGGAGTGGCGGTGAAGTTAAACACTTTGCCACGACACAGGAAGTTGCTGTAACTTCACTAAACAAGCTCAGATCTGTACCAAATTTTACAGTTTTGATAAGAGTCCCTCCCTGAACACATGTACATGCTAAAATGCACACATATTCATAGCGCCACTTGCTGGCAACAGGAAGTGACCTTCAACAAAGCAGCCCCCATGGCACGTTTTAACTACATGTACAAAATTTCTGTGGCATATCTTTCATTTTCAGACGTACCGATAAGCCTCTTGATGCCATTGCCTAAACCCATTAGGAAGTCATCCATTTTTGATGTCATGTCATTTTTGGATGATTGAACTCTTCCTAGAGAATTAGTCTGACTGACTTTAGATTTTTGTTGTCTAGTCTAATCCCTCTGCTGATTAAAAGTTGTACAAAGGTGAGCTTTCGTGGAATGGCATGACAGTGGCGCCCCGAGCCACTACACGTGAGAGTGCCCACCCAATGCTGTTTGCAGCTTTAATTGATATTTATTACATTTGTAATGTTTTCTCATTGAATAGTTGAAATGTTAATCATCCACCAAATGATCGTACACTCTGATGACAAAATGTGCTCAAATTGTAAAACACACAATTAAGAATTTTTTTAATGGAAATTGGTAAAAAAATCTGATTTCATAAGGCCCTGTATTTCCAAAATATCAAACAATTCCTTCAAGCTCCTTTTTTTATTCAGAAGCATCCTGTTCTACTGATAAGTCATTTATTACAGTACTAGCGCTCTTAGTGTTACACTGGAAACATGATTCATTTAGAGATTTTTGTTGTTACATAGAGGTAATTAGAATTAGAGAAGCTAATGGAGTGTTGGCATTTTTGCTTTATAAATAACTTTATTGATTATCTGAATAATTACCGACTAAATGATTCATATTTGCAGCCCTATTTCTAACTATCTACACACTTACTGCTATCTTGCAAAAAGAATAATATGCAACACTTGTCTGTGTGGATTTGCATGTACAGAATCATTCAGCAACATTACATGAATTATATTTAAATTATTCAATTCTCAATAAGCATCTGTTATTTCTGTCAATATTATCCTTGTGATTGATTCATCTTTACTGTGACTGGTGTATGTTAGTGTTAGCAACAAGCTGTTGGTGTTAAGTTAAGCATAGTTAACAGTGTGGAAGTGTTTATTTTTAAAAAGGTTTTTCAACACCACTTGGCTGGTCCAGAGAGCATAATGATTCTTTTCCTGCTCTGCTGAATTTGATCCCTATGCCTGGAGCAACACACCTCCTACTTGTTGACTTTTTTCTTGTAAGCTTCAAGCTCGGACATTAAAACCCAAGGGCCCACTTTTACTTTTGTTTTCTTTTTTCCCCCTTCATTTTTCCCTCAAAGAAGGAGATGCAGGAAGAGAAGTAGTAATAGATGGAAATGTAATTCTGATTATTTTCCCTTGTACTTGGTTACACAAGTACTTCCATGCACATGGATTTTTGGCATTTACCCAGTTTTTATAAACCCTGTCACTTTCATTATTTTAAAATTACAATGTCTAAGACTGAGTCACTTTAAACATAATACTATGCAGTAACTGCAGTGCAACACCTTAATACTCTGGGAATCTGAATAGGAAAACAACCCTAACAAATGGTACTTCTACTTAAGGCTGTTCAGTTGCTGGGCAAAAGCCCCAGCAATCACTGTTTGTTTTGACAAGAAATCCAATATTCAAACTGACACTGTATGGAATTAGAGTCCTGTTTCCTGTGAAAACTACAAACCACAGGGGCTTGATGCAGAGAAAATGGATTCCTCATAACTGTGGCAATAGGTTCAACCATAGAAATCAAATTGGCCCAATTGACCTTGCATGCTCCACCTGCAATTATAAAAGATTGTAAGCAGATGCCTAAACATCCTTATTTCTTATTCTGGGGAACATATGGCGCAGTGTTTAACTTGAACTTTTTACGTCGAGTGCAGGGTATGTTATACTCTAGAGCCCTGAGCCCTCCAACAGTGACTCCAAGGCAGGGCAGGGCCCTGAAATGCCATGCAGGGAGGTACAGCTACCATAGAATGTGTTCTGAAATTTTGACCAAAATAAACTAATGGCTAAATTTTTTTACAAGTTAATACAAAGCCTTTTGAAAACATTTATTTTCATTTTTTACTTGTGCTGTAAGCAAAGTGTCCACTGACCCTGCAGCAGTCTTGTGCTGTGTCTTCTGCATTGGTCTGCCAATATATTTTACCCTTTGGCTGGTGCTGTGCAAAATGGCACCCGCAGTATATTTTCACGTTGAGACTGAAGCTGTGTTTTTGTAACAAAACTGGTAGCTCCAGCTACATGCAGATATTTTGCCAAGTGAACATCTTTTTTGTATGGTCTCGATATAGGCCAAGCTGTAAGTTATTTGGTGTTCATCCATCTTCCAGTTGAAGCAGTGGTCAACAGCAATTAGCTGCCCCACTAAGGTCAGTGCAGCTTATTTTTCTGTGATAATGTGAATAGCCTTTTACAGTTCAAAGACCAGCAGGTTAGGTGAACCTTTGACTCTGTTGTATTGATAGATGTGAATGTGAATGGCTGTCTGTCTGGATGTGATAGACTCTGTGATAGGGATGTCACAAGAACCCGATACTTGGTCAATACAAAATACCAAAGGTACCGGAGATCCAACACGTGGAAGATAGCGACAAGTGCCAGGGTTTCCACTATGTACATTCAGCAGCAGCGGCCCGCCTCTGCAAAATAGCAAGCTAGGGATATTTTAAAGTTACCTTATCATGCCTTCATGTAGATTAAAAAAGTAAAATAATTAAATTAGAGATAGGCTAATCAACAAGCAAAGCAAAGTGCATTCCCTAGAAATAACTGTGGCTGTTTCTAACTGATACATAGCAGATGAAACACTTATCTATTATTCCAAAAAAGTAGATCTCTGGCGCCCATACACTAAATAATATTAATACACAAAGTAACTTGTACTTTGTTTAGTTTATTAACCAAGTACTTTTATACTTTAACTTGAGTGGTTTGTCAAATGGTAATTTTTATTTTAGTGAGTTCAGCTGTAGGTGGAATTAGGGTCTGTCGTAAAAGTCATCAATAACTTGTTTTTCAACATAAAAATGTTAAACCACTGTTAATATAGATAGTAAGCCACCCTTATGCTAGTTTCACACACAACACTATTTTTAAACTTGCATTGCCTTTATCGCTTGAGTTTGACCACTGACTACTCGCACGAGTGAATAAACACAACCCGCAATTCTACAGCTGTATGAACCCAAAAACAAACATTTTGATGGGATTTAGTTGCAATATAGACAGATGGAACCGAGGCTGAAATAACAACATCATGATGCTGATTTGTTAAAAGTATTACTTTGTCAGGTCTGTCAGCAAGATTACAAGAGTTTGAATCGATCAGGGCTATACTATGCTAACTTATTTCATAGTCAAGTACAATGATAGCTGGAATCAAGTAACAGACACGTATTTTCAGAGCTTACCGCGTAGTGCAACTTCCTCACTTACTTTTCTCTCAGCAGCCTCCTGTTGTGTCTGGACTGTATAAATATGAAGTAGTCACTCAGAGCTCTGGGAGCTACAATAACAACAGTGGGGCCGGAAACAAAGTAGCTTGCTGCTGAGAATTGCAAGTGAAGCTAACTCAACGATTTAATCCCAAAAAATCCAAGTAAAAAGTTAATTTCATAAAAGCAATTAATTCTGAGCTCTTCCCGTAGTTAAACGGCTCAGTTATTGGAGCAGAATCCGGTCCAACTACAGGTGTTTACTGAGAAACCAGTATTAACAATGCATACCTGCGAGTTTGTGTAGAAAAGTTGAGAAAATTAAGTAATTAATTTATTAATTAAATATACTTAGTGCAAGGTTGTAATTTCAATAGCTTGGTCATTTGTGAATATATTATAATCAAATCACCTCTCATCTGTCCTGGACATCCTCTCATAGCTTTCACAGCTGTTAGTTGTTTATTGTAATGGTTAAAGGTTATGGGCCTGATTTGCTGATTTACTTCCATCTCACGGAGAAAGGAAGTCAGGTCAAAACAAAATTTGCTTTATTGGCATGAATGTTAATACAACAGTATTGCCAAAGCTAAAGGAAAATACAAAAAAAACCAATTCTATTCATATAGTCCATCGAATAAATAAAATAATTGTATTTCAATGCATTGGATATAGAATAATGTCTAATATTTTTAATTTCTCTACGTTTTTTCATTCCTTCTCGCAATGACAACAGCAGCCATCTCTGCTCTCACATGAAATTGCATTAAGGCTTGGTAGGTCACATTGCGTGTAGTAAATAAATGTATTTGCATGTTACCCACAATAAAACTGAAACGCCCCAAATTGCATATTCATTAAGGCAAAATTACTAAATGAACAACAGGTGCTACTTTTGAAAGATGTCATTCTGCGTGCACGCCCTTAGATCAGCTTACCTGTTAATTTGCTGGTGATATCAAGTTTGCACACGTTTTTACTCACGCAAGCCTTTAGTAAATCAGGGCCTAAGTGTGTAAGATTTGTGGCATCTAGCATGTGACACAAAAAATTCTCCCACCTGGGATCGAACACACAACTTTCTGGGTGAGAGACTTGCACTTTACCAGCTGAGTTAACTAAACACTATTATATGTATTGTAAACATTATGCCATATATTCTCACCCACCATCTCATGGATAAAAAAATGGCTCCAATGCAAAACTTATTTGCCAATCCCTGCTGTATATTATTACTTCTTCTTCTTCAAACGTGTTCATCGTATTGATGAGCACTGCCAGAATTCTACAAGAAGAAGAAGAAGAACTTGATGGAAAATGGCGGGGGGGACCCATTTCAGGTTCTGTTTTAAAACAATATAATATTCTTTGCATGGTTAATCAATGGTGATAAATGATTTAAACTTCCCCATATAACCAAAATATATGATCCTGCTCTGCGAAGATTCGACTGTGAGATTGGAAGTCAGGCTGCGCCTATTGAATCATCGAATCTTCAACTAGTCGGGGTCACCCTTACATTTAATACAGTCTCGTTGAATACACAAGTGAACCGGTGAAAACATTACTTTTATGGAAAACTAGATTCCAGTTTTGCATAAATGTACGTCTGCTTACTCACAGAAGTGTAGTTAAATGACATAGTCACAAACACACAATACAACATTAAGTGAAATTTGTTCACTGACACTCAACAGCACCTTGGGACCAGCTCCAGTTCCAAGCATTGGTCTGCGCAGACAGGAGAATTAACCTGACCTATGTTCTGGTGGTGGGGGAGCACCTGGAGGAAACATGCACACTCCATACAGCCAGGATTTGAACCCAGGACCGTCTTGCTGTGAGGAGACAGTGCTAACCACTGAGCCCTCATGCTCTTTCTTTTCATCATTTGTTAGCAGTTATGAGAACAAGTGAGTGTCCGTGATTGTTTAAAATCATTACCAGAGACCAAAGGAGAAGAAAATTCAATCTATAAAGCATTTTCATCATGGTCAGTTAAAAGAGCTTTGTACATACACACGAGTGTTTGTAACAACAGTCTCAGAATTAGAGAAAAAAGTCTCTGAGACTAAGATCTACTGCTGAACTAAGCTGCAGGTTACTACTGCTGAATGAACTGAGGTTCTCTGTGATATTGCCATCTATCATCAAGTCAGCAAAACAAGGTCATTCATTGGTGTCTCAGCTGCCCGGTGGTAATGGAGCAGCCCTCTCTCATTGATCACTTCCAATAGTGCTATTTAGAAATGATAATTTCTGCTGTCCCTCAGTAAACAGGATTAGCTCAATTAATCACATTTACAGATTAGTTTGTCCTCTCTTATTGATCATCCCTTTGATGCTGCTGAATGATCAATACAAACACGCTTATGTGCCACAAATCTTTTTTCAAAACTGAGCATGGATGGCAGATATAATCTTTTAATCTGGGAAGTAAGAGGGTTTTTTTTGTGTGTGTGTGGGGGGGGTAGACACTTGCCTTTGGCTTGGGAGACCCAGGTTCGATTCCCACTGCAACATCTACCTATGCGTCCCTGAGTTAGGGTTAGGGTGGACACTTAACCCCTAGTTGCTACAGAGATGTGCCACTTCTGACTTACGTAGCAATACTAAGTATTTTGGGATAAAAGTACCATCTAAATGACTATTTATTAATATTATTATGTAAGGAAATATAATGGTTGAATCTGTTTTATTTGATCTGTACTGACTTTTCATCTCTGAATAAATTTTATTTCCAAGGGGACAGGTGCCATGCTGTTTGAAAATGTGCATCATGTCTGTTTCAGAAGTACTAACAAGTTCATAGATTGGGCACATTAGAAGATAAATCCTCCCACCACCACACTCTTTTCTTTGTTGTCATTGCTGTGTGTGGGAAAGACCCACCCGCAGCATATGATCACAGGTCCTCCTCCACCTTTCTTCTCTCTTAATTGACTCAGCTGGTGGGCGTTTATCCTCCTGACCTGCTGTATGTGGGAGGGTGACCCCTGTGGCTTAGCTGCTCCCTAAAACAGATCCCTGAGCAGCGATTTAGAGACCCATGCTCTTCCTCTTGGGACAGTGCTTCTTCCTTCTATCTGTCAAATATGCTACTTTGTATGTCTTTGTTCTGGTCTTGATGGAATGAGTAACTGACAATAATCACAAAGTTATCAGAGTAGGATGAAATGGATCTCAGAGGAACACCAGAGGATCCACATTTTCTCTGTGGGGCTGTTGATCTCCCTCTTTCTTAAATAACCTGCCTTCTTTTTTGCTATTATTCAGCAGCACGTTTTACACTATAACTACAGACGCAACAAATAGTCAATTCATCATATCGTAAATAAACAGAAAAGGAATTGCCAACTATTATGATGATTAGTTAATTGTTTGTCACTTTTTAGGCAACATTGACAAATTATTTCAGCTTCTTAGATTTTCAGATTTGTTTTTCTATCATTGTAAGTTGAAAATGTTTGGGTTTGGGACTGCTTTGGGCAAAACAAGACATTTGAAGACCTCACCTTGGACTGTGAGAAACTGTGAGCATGGACAAAACATTAAATATAATCCACAGATTTCTTCATGATCAAAATTATTGTTCGGTGCACCTGTAATTATAACTTTTAAACAAGCTTTCAGGTTACCCAAGCTGTGTGAGTGAAAACAAAGGTGAATGGAAAAATGGTTACCCAAACTGTCCGCCACAGTTTACAGAGCCACTTCTTGCTTCTAGTTTGACACGGGTGGAAATATTTGGAAATGTCGAGATTCAATTCAAAATGAATTCATATTGAATGAATTGAAAAGGGGGCTCTACAGTGGGTACGGAAAGTATTCAGACCCCTTTAAATTTTTCACTCTTTGTTTCATTGCAGCCATTTTCCAAAAATCAAAAAAGTTCATTTTATTTCTCAGTAATGTACACTCAGCACCCCATCTTGACAGAAAAAAACAGAAATGTAGAAATTTCTGCAAATTTATTAAAAAAGAAAAACTGAAATATCACATGGTCATAAGTATTCAGACCCTTTGCTCAGTATTTAGTAGAAGCACCCTTTTGATCTAATACAGCCATGAGTCGTTTTGGGAAAGATGCAACAAGTTTTTCACATCTGGATTTGGGTATCCTCTGCCATTCCTCCTTGCAGATCCTCTCCAGTTCTGTCAGGTTGGATGGTAAACGTTGGTGGAC
>NC_060172.1:35561741-35579684 GCF_021292245.1 Micropterus dolomieu
AAAAACTGAAATATCACATGGTCATAAGTATTCAGACCCTTTGCTCAGTATTTAGTAGAAGCACCCTTTTGATCTAATACAGCCATGAGTCGTTTTGGGAAAGATGCAACAAGTTTTTCACATCTGGATTTGGGTATCCTCTGCCATTCCTCCTTGCAGATCCTCTCCAGTTCTGTCAGGTTGGATGGTAAACGTTGGTGGACAGCCATTTTCAGGTCTCTCCAGAGATGCTCAATTGGGTTTAAGTCAGGGCTCTGGCTGGGCCATTCAAGAACAGCCACGGAGTTGTTGTGAAGCCACTCCTTCGTTATTTTAGCGGTGTGCTTAGGGTCATTGTCTTGTTGGAAGGTAAACCTTCAGCCCAGTCTGAGGTCCAGAGCACTCTGGAAAAGGTTTTCGTCCAGGATATCCCTGTACTTGGCCGCATTCATCTTTCCCTCGATTGCAACCGGTCGTCCTGTCCCTGCAGCTGAAAAACTGCTGAGTGTACATTACTGAGAAATAAAATGAACTTTTTTGATTTTTGGAAAATGGCTGCAATGAAACAAAGAGTGAAAAATTTAAAGGGGTCTGAATACTTTCCGTACCCACTGTGAGTTCAGTTAACTGTGTGTCAAACTGTTCACCCCTGTCCCAATTCCACTACAGTGCAATATGAAACATAACTCGCAGTAGGGCTGGACAATAATAACAATTTTATTGCGATATAATTTTTTTCAATAATAATATAACAAATGTTCAATAAATATTCAATAAATGTTTGATTTTATTCACTTGAATCTTACTTAATTTTTTTATTAAGATGTTTATTTTGTTGAGGAAAAAGGACTGAAAAAAGCTTTTACTTGATGTTACTCATGCGTATTTGTTGACAAAGAAGATTTTATCATAATTGTTTTGAATCTCCCACCTCAGATTTGTGAAGTGATCCTCTGTTTGGCCTCAAGTGTTGACCACAAAGAAGAGTTTAAACCACAATTAACCATCAGGTTTCTTCAACTTTACCTCAGGAGCAAAAGTCAGCCTTTAAACTCGAAAGAAATAAAGATTTGATACTTATTGTGATAATTATCGATATCGAAAGATATGAAACCTTTTATCTTGATAACATTTTTTGCCATATCGTCCAGCCCTAACTCGCAGTAAAGCCAACTAGTTTTGATTAAATGGAAAAACAAAGAAAAAGGAAGGCCTTTTTGTTAACTGTGTTCATTTGAATGCATCTTAGTCTTCTGCCTGTGTGGGAATAATGAAATGAAAGTGTATTTTTATTGTCCACATTATTGGCTAAATATCTTTTGGAAGTTGGTGTACGGAGTGTTATGCTTATCTGTTAGTAACGTTCTGTCTCTTGCAGTGGAGAACACTCTCTCTGCTGCAGTGTTGTACTAGTGAAACCATCACTATCCACAAGGCTGAACAGCACAGAGCTTTCAAACAGAACAGACTATTGGACCGAGTTATTTTATTCACCCGACCAGAGCAGGTTGAAAGTTGTTGAATGTGGTGTAGTGAGTGCTGTTCGTTGAACTCATTTGCCAGAACTAGAGTTTGGTGCTCCAATAACAGCTCTAGGTGATGTCATATGAATTTTTAACAAAATACTTTCCCCCTTTCCTAGTCCCTCCTTGCCTGTCTTGAAGATGGTACACCATCAGGGTGCTGCAGTGTGCTCTTACATTGAGTTGTGCTTGTTTCGTTTCATAAACATAATTATTTGCTTGCTACAGAAGCGCTATACAAAATTTCCACTGTAATCAACTTAACTAATAAACAACTCTCAAACATTCGACAACATTCAAAAACTGGACTGAACTTAAGGCTTAAAGTCTTCAAACATTGGTTGCATCATGTCATGTGTGACTTTACATGGACTTTAAACTAGTTAGATGTACATGGCAACCACAGAATTACCACGGTTAATGCTAGTCTCAACGTAGCAACTAGCAATGGGTACATGGACAGAGAAAAGTTTACGTTACATCAAAATTTGAAAATACTCGCTTACCATGAATACATAACAAAGTTGCACCGAAGAAGCACAGGCCAAAACGGATCGAGCGCGAAGCGAAGGTTATTTCAAACGACTGTTATGAGAAAATTCCAGAACAACTGTGGGGTGGTTGTTATACATTCATGCCAATAAAGTTAATTTGCATTTCAGAGAGAGAAAGCCAACCCTATAACCCAGAACATGGGTTACTCTTTGAAAAATAACCCAGAAACCCAAACAACCCAGGAATTGGGTCAAAATATTAGCCCTATAACCCAGAAAATGGTTACTCTCTGAAAAAATAACACATAATTTTAACCCAAAACAACTAACCCAGAAAATGGGTTGAAGAAATAACCCAGGAGTTTTTAGTGTTACACAACATTGGCGAACAAACTAATTTCTGTAACTTTATTTTGGCTTTTTCACAAGTAGGTAAATCGTTACCTTCAGGGCATGTCTATTAAGTCAATTCACATACCGCAGCAATGCGCACACACACACACACACACACACACACACACTCACACCGGTGCAGAGCACAAGGGGCTTCCATTCAACTTTAACAACTAACAACTGCACTGTAGTAAAGTTATGACATAACTAAAGTTCCACAGAAAGCAACATGAAAAACAGCTGCAGGCATCAAACGTACTGCATTCATTATTTAGTGAGCTTCAAATGAGGCTTACTGTTTACACGGTTTCTCTTGACTGTCCCTCAGTATCACAACATTAGTCCATCACCGAGCCTGCTTGCCACATTAGCTTCATTGCGGTTGTTGTGGTGCTTGCCATCCTCTGCAGTTGGCTAAGCCAATAGCGCAGAATTTAAATTTTGCGCTTATCGCGACAGCCCTAGATCAGTGCACTTCCAAAGGACAAGATTGACAGGCAGCTCCTCCATTGCTGGCTATTTTAAATTTTTGTCAAAATTTCTGTACCTGAGCAGACTGTACCCATTTTTGAACTCGCTGAAAAGCTCACTTTTTTTACTTTATAAAAATCACAAGGTATGGAAAATATTACACTATTAATGAAGTAGATCTTTCAGGCTTATGTTCGGGCTTTGGATTTTGTCTCCTATCAGTATCATTGTAAGGGCATTTTAATTTTTATAAACAGGAGGAATTATTTGTTTCACTGTACCTATGGGCACCTGAAAATTGTGATCTATCCCTTTGATAGACAGTTCTTACAGAAGGCTGTTACAAAGCACTTTCTGGCCAGAGTTGGGGCACCCTCACACTGGGACTGCACTTAAGCTGATTTACCACTGACCAAATTTGCATCACAATAGCAGAAAGGCCCTGCTCTCTTGCTTTGGGAGCTTTATAATCTTTGTTCGCTAGCCAATATAGGGCAGTTGCCTTGGGTCACTGGATCAGCTTTCATTACATCTGAAAATGAGAGAATATATTCTCTCTGTGGTTTCTGGTAGTAACACAGCCTCAGGCTCTCAAATCAGCATTGATGAAATGCTGACTGACACATCTAATAATTGCAATCTTGCTGGATGATCATGACAATACAACTACACTTTAAATTGTAACTTCCATTGATATTATTAATAATCTTAAAGGTTCAGTGTGTAATATTTCTGAGGATCTATTGACAGACATGCAATATAAGATCCATAACTTTGTTTTCAGTGGTGTGGAAAGAATGAACATAATCACATAATGAACCATTATGTTTTTATTACCTTAGAATGAGACATTTTTATCTACATAACCGTGGGCACCCCCTTCCATTGACGTTGCCGCGTTGCATCGTTATGTTTCTACAGTAGCTGAAAACGGACAAACAGCGCCACAGAGCGTTTTTCGTCACTTTGTTCTTCTTTTTCTACTTCTGGTAGAATTCAGGCAGTGCAGACACTCATCACTATGATGAATCCGTAAGTTAGAAGAAGTAGTAGTTATAATATACTGCAGGGGTTGGCAAATACGTTTTGCATCAGAACCACATTCTCTACCATTAGATCGTGGATGTGAATATAAGCCATAATATTGAGTTGCTTTAACATGTCGTTCAGTTAGCTTAGTTGGTAAGGCGCAGGACTTGCAACCCAAGGGTTGAGTGTTTGATCCCACCACGGGACAACTTTTTTTTTCTCTCTCTTAGACAAATGGATTCTGCAGCGAATGTTTCTAAGATTACAGCATGTGCTGCAGTGTATGTGTTTCAGTGTTTGATCCTCATCCATCAACCTATGGACGCTTTTGCATTTCCCCAGTATCTCCAGGCAGAGGACATTTAGGGGAATCACGTTTTCTGACGGCTCTTTCATAGGTGTGTCAAGCAGGCTACAGACTATTTTAATGTTGTTCAGAATTTTAAATAATATAAAAAATACCAAATCATTTTTTTATTTAGATTTTTTACCGCTATGAAAGTGCCGTAATCTGGCAGCAGGCCAGATGTTATTGCTGGAGGGCAGTTTTGGCGAGGGTCCATAATCACAGAGAGAATTATTGTGTTTCCCTTGTCAATGTTTGTATAAACTTTATCTAATGTGTGGTTTATAAAGGACTGTGGTGCAGAAAGAGTGACGGTGTTTCACACTCTTGGCTTACATTTTCCATGTTATCTCAAGTCACAATAACATATGGTTTATGGTTTTACTAAATAATATTTCTTAATAAATCTACCTAAAGAAACCTCATTTCTTGACTGGCCACTCTCTGCTGTCTCAGAAGAGACACCTTTTGTGCTCTGTCACGCACCATAGCTGTCCTATGCTCTTTGAAAGGTTAAGGGGCAGTGGTAGACTGGAGAGTTGGTTGCAATTCACAATTATCACCACAAGATACACACTAGATAGATTTTCAAAAAAGGTCACTGCAACGAAACTTTATTGTCCCTGGTGAGACTGTTTAGTGTCTGCGCTGCCCTCAAAGTACTACAATAGTGATTATATATTAGTATTAAAATTTGAAACTTTGAAGTAGGTTTTAACATTTCTGTGTTGATCCTTCTTGTCTCTTTTCAGGCTGACTCTGCACTTACCAAAGGACGTGAGTTTGATAGCGGTAGCTGCCCAACAAAACCAGGGCAGAGGTCAGTACTCCAGTACACTGTAAACCTGCATACACAACATCCACATATATACCTCAAATGTATTAACTTACCAAAGTTTCAGTTGCATTCATTTTTGACACCGGTGTTTGGTACCACATCTCACCTTTTACACCAAAATTATTAGATATTGTTATATAATTATTATTATATACATATATTAGCAGAAGGCTTTTAAATCACAGATAAACTAAAAGTAGTCTAAAATTGACTCCTTTCACATTGCTAATAGTTAGTTTGCTTTTTCTGGGGTTTTTTTGTGATGTGACACAATCGACATCACGAGATAACATTACTTGATAACGCAGTGGATAAAACACATGCCTGTGGTGTAGGAAGGACACTTAACCCCATAGTTTCTCCAGAGGCATGTGACATACTTAGCAAAAACAGCAGAAAGTAGCAAGTAGGCCACTGACATGGTGCTTGTGTTCTCTGAAAGAGGGGTACAGATGACCGAGGTCCAGGGGGGGCCCATGCAAAGGTCTATGGTTGACCCTTAAATGGGATCAAGTACAACATTAACACTTTTTTTCAGATGTATTTACATGATAAATAAATGTATTATTATCATTCTAACATATCATACTTGTCATCTGATAATCCGCCCCCCACTGTTATTGTAAAAATGGTATGGTCGAAACACTTGGCCGTTCAGATGTGCAGGACCCGCAAATATAAAGCAAGTCACTTTAAGCGAACACTGCATCTGTCAGGGGCCCAAAAAAAGAAAAGCCTAAACACACAGAGAAAAATAAAGTCATAGGGAAGTAGGGCCGGGGCGATTCGTCAATGTAGTCGACAAAATCTATTACTTAAATACATGGACCCGCATTACGTGAGCCGAAGCGTTGCTGCATCCGGTGTTAGTAGGATTCCCCCGGTCAAGCTCCAGTTACAAGACTGCGCCTTCAACCGTCTAAAGTTTGGGAGTATTTTAAACAGACATTCAACAATGTGCTGCTCTGTGAGCTCTGTGATTGGAAACAGCTTCACTGCAGCACAACTGCTGTCCACGAATACGTGAAGCAGCATGAAAATGTGAAACAAAAGTATCCCAGAGCCCTGACGGCTAGGGTTGGGCGATGTCTACAAAATTTCCATCGGACGATGGACATTGAAACATTGGGATGGACGATGGCATCGGGGCGTGCGCGTGGGGGGGTATAGAGGTCGTCTTATGTGCATGTGTTCACTCACACAGACTTGGTAGCCTATGACGTTTTTTCCGGATTAATCCAGAATTCCGAATTTTCCGACCTGAAAATGGTACCCACGTGAATCATGCAGATCTGTAATAAAAAAGAATGGGGGGGGGGGGGGTACAGGACCTGGCCGAGTGAAATGGAAAGGATCTAGGTTGACGTGTGTACAGTTTTCTTCCTTTCTAAGTATCAAGGATGTGCGTTTACGCTCAGCTGCCAATTCCACACCTGCACAGTGTGTACCACAGGCGCTCTCGCGCATCAGTGGTACGTAACGTGTTGGGCAGTAATAGGCCTACTGCAAAATTACTTTTCCCAGTAAAGAGTAATGTAACGGATTACTATTTCCAAAACAGTTGTTTTATTACAGTTACTAATCCAAGTAACGCTGCGCTACTGAACGCACCATCGCCGGCGTGAATACGTGATGGCGCTGCAGCTCAGTGGCACCAGACCTTATGTTTTTAAAGTCAGCTGTTAGCCAAGAAGCTAAAGGACAACTGGAGAACAGGGAGAGAGCGGTATTTTCGACAGCTGTAAGAAACGTCATTGCCATTACTGTGTCACAGTCTAAGATGCAAAGAACATTGTCGTCCGTTGTAAACTGTTTTAAAAAGTTTTCTACCGCGAACAGTTCTACATTTATAGTTAGGCTAATTGAAGCATCAGCTAAAGCAACACAGCAACGTGAAACTCAGAGAGAATCTCCGGCCGCTGCTGCCAGTGATGCTTGGACTCATCGGTAGAGAGTGGCGTTATAATAGGCTATCACCCAGTAGTGGGCCTAAGTAGAGTAGCTAATATTACTTTTTTAAGGAAGTGGGTCTATAGCCTATGCTAAGTAACTAGTAGGTAATATTATTTCTGAGTAACTCGCCCAACACTGAGTTGACAATAAGGATCAGATAAATTGGCAATGTTTTGATTATTGCTTGTTATAGGCTCTGTCTAATATTTACTTTGACTTTGTTGTCTATTGATCACTCATGTAGCCTATACACTTTGCTGTGTGAATGGTTGCTTTTTCAGTCGTCCTTATGTTAAAGGTTTTGGCATGTTATTAATTAATTTCTTGTGAATGGTTGTGACAGGGTTTAGGCTATATAAGCCCTTTTCGCACGGGTCTCTCCGCGCTCCTCATCAACAGACAGGCAAACAAGCGCTCCGCGAGGCAACGGCTTCTGTGTAACTGGCGCGATCCCGTTAAACTGTCGCAGTCGTTCTCATCTCACGCACACGCCCGCCTGCTGCCAGAGCTGAAATGTCAAACTTTTTCCTACAGTTTCCAACAGATAGAGACTGATCAGCTGTTTGAGTTTCCTGAAGAATATAAGTGTTTCTTTAACAGTCAGGCCTCCAGGTCTTAAACACGCGACAACCTTTGCTGCTGTCTCTTATTCATTAAAAATCATCTATTAACTTCAACTGAACTAATTTGAAAGTTAGTAGTTATATTATTTAGTTAAACACTCAATTATTTCATGTTTCATGTTGCACATTTAGCTGTTGAGGTTTGGTAAAAAATGAATACAAAATAATAATTTTTATAGAGAGGTTGCGATGACGCAGTGGATTAGACCCTTGTCTTTGATTCCCACTGCAACACATCCATTAAATAACTTATTGTCATGGGTTCTGCTTTACCTTCCATGTTAGAGCCACCGCCAGTTTAATCGGGGTGTAGGGTGGTCTCTGTATATTTTCCTGCTTTTTTGCCCTTTGCCAATCACATGCCTGATTTCTTCATCGCTTTCATGTTAAAAGTAATTTCTGCCCCGCTGTTGTCATGGTAACATAACGTTACACCGTGTGTCTTCTAACGTTCGGCCGTTTCATATTTTCTGTTACGTGCCACGTATAAGCGAGAAAACAGCTGAAAGTAACATTAAAGACAATCTGTGACTGTCTGCACAGTCTGTGAATCGTTTCAGTTGTTTTCTTTGGCACACACTGATGCAGAAATCTGAATATTGAAATAAATACATGTCAGAAACATTTAAAGTTTTAAGTAAAGTAGACTAATTCTCACAACACATCAGTGACAAGGAAATTTGATTCATTTTAAGATTGTCATTATTCTAATGTGCTTCATCTGTATGATTGAATAAAATACTGATTTATTGATTAGACATGTTTTTGATATTTATTCTGGATAAATTAAAAACTTTTTTGCGAAATTAAGGATTTTTTATTTTATTTTGCCATTTCCATCAACCTTTTCTAATGCAATACTTCAAAATGCACATTAAAAAACGTTGATGGAAACACGGCTTTTGTAGCAAAGTGTCATTTCTTCAGTGTTGTCACATGTAAAGATATAATCAAATATTTACAAAAATGTGAGGGATGCACTCACTTCTGTGAGATACAATGTCTATATATATATATTTCAGTGTTTCCTCTAGGATTTTTTTCAGCAGCGGGGGCAGGCCAAAATCCTGCGGTCCCACTCCCCCATCCCCCCTTTTTTTCCTCACTGTGTATTCTCTACTCTGTTTTTCTATTGCCCTCCTCTCTGCTGTCTCTCATTTGTGTGCTAGTACTGGGGCCGCCGAGCACTGAAAATGTTTACTCAAAACTTCAATAAAAAATCAAGTAAAGGTTAAATTACCATTTTATATACATACTTAAGGAAAAGTACAAAAGTACTTGGTTAGTAAACTCCAGAATGTACAAGTTACTTTGTGTTTTAACATTCATACAGTTATTTTAATTTTTTAAATCTACATGAAGGTATCATTATATCACTTTAAAATCACACTTGCTTGCTGCAGCTTACTATTGTTGCCTGTTCCTTTTATTATGGACAGTAGCCAACCACCCACTTGCTTTGATGTGAAAGGCGCTGCACAGATCTGCCTTCTCCAACAACACAGGTTCCCAATATGATCAGATTATTTCTAAATTACCTATAAACATAATCTTTACAAACCAAAGAATTATCGAGGCAATAACACGGGAGCAGCCCGATGTTGAAGGAAGTCCAACAGGACCGTTGTATACTAACTGGTATTACTACCCATTCCCCTCTAGGCCCTGTCCATGTATTGAGCCATGTGCCTACACATGTTAGCCACTATGGTGCCTGACAGGAGCTTCCGTGTTGTGCAGAGGCAGGTTATTGGCCGGTAGTTGAATGGGATTGTTACCTTCTGGGGACCCTTCATGGTCAGGACTGTCCGTCCTTCTGGGTGGGTCCCATCCATCAGCAGTTGGTTCATTTGTGCTGCCAAGCGTTCATGGAGTGCAGTTAGTTTCTTCAGCCAGTAGGTGTGGATCATGTCAGGGCCTGGTGCTGTCCATAACACTCTTTCTTGGATGTCTGCCATTGTAATGATTACTGGATCTTGTTCTGGGAGATGGCTGTGATCTGTTCTTAGATCCACTAGCCATATACTGTATATATAGCTTGACAATAACGGCGCCCCGATGGCCCGGGGCCAATAAAAAGTAATGTCGGGACTGTTGAACTAGCAACTCACAAAAACATTAGTATTAAAAGTTGTTTTGCAGCTCTTGGCGCGCACCGTTGGCCAATCAAGAGTTGTAGTGACGTGACAATTGGTTGTCAAATGTTATTTCTCTAATCTCAATCAAGTAGCCACCTCTGGGTCTGAAAAGTGAAACCATGCAGACGTAATTTAAAGCTGTATTCTTTCTAATGGCCCAAGGGGGCGAATCCGCTGGTTGCATAAAGAAGTCTGGTTCCATTAGAATTGATGACTACTTCTCATCTGAATTATTATCTCATTAAACACTTTCCTAATAAGTTTATTGTCTCAGTCACTAGTTTCAAATCTCATAAGATGATGTTCATTTAGGAAATTATGGTCCTATTTAGTGGGAAATAGACAAGAAAACAGCCTATGTTTTAGGGCAGGACTACCTAGGTAGGTTTATTGTCACAATATAACAAGTTATAGAGTGAAATTGAGTTTTGTATCTCCCTTCTGCTACGTAGCAGACAATATACATTAATAAAGAATCAATTATGAAAAATGGTAAACAGAAATAAACTATCATCAGTGGAGCAGTGCTGAGGATGAATTAGAGTTTAAGAGTCTGATAGCTTGGGGGAAGAAGCTGCTCTGCAGTCTGGTGGTGCAGCAGCAGAAACTTCTATATGTATATAATTTATAAACTTTGCACAAAAATGAAGTGATTCAATTGTGTTTGATAGATTATTTCTTTGTTGTAACAATGCTTCTTGGCAATAAATCTTGTACCATCAGAAACCCTTTTTATGTCCCTTTTTAAATGGTGCCACATCTGTAAGGAACATGCATTTGTGGGATGAGCAGCAGAGCTGAGTATGTGGATTGCACCCATGAAAAATTTAACAAACCTGACAATGCCAAACAGCTTTTTTTTGCTGTTGTCTCATGTTTGGTGTTATTTGGTGGATCCGGCGTCATTGCGTTGACAATTGGCATTTGGATGGTCGGTGTCTTTGGCGTTTGTTGGTCGTCTGGCAGTCAACTTTTTCTTTTTTTTCTCCCACCCCTATTGGCTACTGGGGGTCTTACCTGCCTGTCGCTGGAGTCGGTGCGGCGCGGTTGTGGCGTCTCACTCTCACTAATAACTACATTCTGTAACAGGCTTATGAACACACACATACAGACACATTCACCCACACGCACACAGACACACACAGTCTCACATATAGACACACATACAAACAAAGGTTGTCCCTGGCAGAATTATTCTTGATGCTTTTCTTACTTATTTAAATGAATTGTTATTATTACAGCTCTCACGGCTGTACTGTGTTGTTTATTTATGTTGCTTGACTGTTTCTCGTTTTTATTTCTCTCTCAGTTGTCCTCTTGTGTCAGCTGTTTATTGCTGCTGTTTGGCTGTGTATGCCCCCCGGAAGAAAAAAAGTCAAATGCATTATCCAGTGCACTTTTAAAGCAAAATAAATAGCTTGGATCTATGAAGAATTCTGCTCTAGTAAACTAATTTGATGACACAGCAAAAAAGTCTACATGTTTATTTAATGTTTTTACACCAACCCTAAATCAAAGAATAATTAGTAAGTAATTTCTAGGGCTGACCCCCAATATACATTTCAATGTTTAATGTTGTAAATAAACATGGAAAAAGAATAAAACTTTCAACAAATGTTTTTAAAGTGCGTAAATAAATCCAAAATTGTAACCCTAACCCTGGGTCGTCAGTGTGCATGCATAGGCGTAGCGTGTTTATGTGTGGTACGGAAGAGGAACACTTGCTGAAGAGACTGAGCCCTGGCTTCACTGGTGTTGTGCCGAGTTGTCCACACCTTGCAGCACTTTCGGATAATTTATCACCATTGATGAACCACACAAAAAATATTTTATCATTTTTAAATAGCTGGCTACTTGAAATAGACCCGCGAGGAACAGCGACCTGCATGCAGTTGTTGCAGCAGGGCAAAAACTCCGGTGACCGGTGAAAAAGACCGGTGAATGACAGGCGAGAGAGAGAGAAAAGCAGGGTTCGAGTTACGTGGGAGCAAAAATGGTTACAAATAATGTATTTTTCATTGTAATTAGTACTATTATTTACATTAAAGAAGATAAACAGACTTAAATGAACACACATTCGTAATGAACTACGCTGTGCATCGCATGACTGACAGGATGGCTGCACTTCTCCACCATCAGCTACTATCGTGCGCACATTTTTGACCGAACAGGTTGAGGCAGCGACCTGCGAAAATGAATGGAGGCTACTCGCAATATTATTGCTACATTTTGTTTGAAGTTCACATAACGTGACCCCGCACCGTTACTCAGCCTGCCTGCATTTAGAGAAAGAGAGAGAGCGAGAGAGAGAGCAAGCATTGCACACAGTTTCAGGGCTTGTCCGCGACTAGGCCTACTGAATTGTCCCTAGCAAAATTGTAGCCTAATCAAAACATTTAAGAGATGAAGAGCAGTGTGCTAGTACAGTCCCAGACGGGCTCTGTATCTGTCAGACGGGTACCCCTTTAGACCATAGGCCTATAGTACCACATAAGCAGAGCAATAAGGCAGGGTAATGCACAGCAGAGGGACAGGTAGCTTTTGTTAAAATATTATGACTTAATTCTCATTAGATTGTGATTTTATTTTGTCTCAAAATATATTCTGCAAATATCAGAGAACACAGATATGTGGGAGATATTCTGATTCTGTGCAGAAAGTTTTGAACATGAGCAGAAAAGCTGCTGAAACACAGGAGCTATTAAAGTTCAGGAATTTGTAACTGAATTAGGCTAAGCTAATTTATCATTGGGGTGAAAAGGTGCCACATGCACATTTAAAAAGATTTTAGTGTGCTTCAGGCATGCCTGCATGTATGTATACTGACTAAATGAGAAAAGTTGATCTACAGGAGAAACATATCTGACAGCAAAACATAATGCCTGGGAGCTTTACTGCATTATATTACACTATATTATTTATATTTTGAATTGTCACCTGAATTTTGTGTTTCCTTTTATTTAAAGACATTTCCTCAATAAATTGGTGCAGAAAAATTCACCAGAATGCAGGAAATTAAGTGTTTAAAACCCAAAGATTCCCCCTAATTAATATTATCAGTGTTAATTTTTATCAGTAGTAATTATAAAAATTATAATAAATGTAGGGTGTACCCAGCCTTTCGCCCGATGTCAGCTGGGATTGGCTTCAGTCCCAATCGGTTGACGATAGATGGATGGATTTTTGGCCTATGATATTTAATAATTAAGATGTAGATCAATGATTTATAGGTAAAGTAGTTATAAGGTTCTGTTTAACAAATGGCATAAGGTAGCAACAGAAAATGAGACAATTGATAGTTACTGTGTAGAGGTCCTTTACTGTTGCTTTATAAATGTACTTTATATGTACATTTATAAAGCAACACTATACTGTACTGGGTAAGCAGCAGCAGGAGGATGGATCGGAGCATGAAAGCAGGTGAATACAAGAAAGATTTCTGGGCTGGGCTAAGCCCCCAATGTTTCAAGAGCCTGGAAGCACCCCAGCGATGCTGTATACATTGTGTAAACACCTTATTTTGAAAACTGGATGTTGTCACATGTGTATCCTCATGCTAAATTTACCAAGACCGGTGAAATTTATAGTATATTGTATATGGTGCTAGTACAATTAAGACTTCATAGCCTCTCTTCAGGTAAGAATCTCATACTGCAACACTTGTCTTTGTAAAGTGATGACAGAATAAAATTCAGCGCGTTACCATAAAGGCTCAAATACATGTGCACTCCAAATTTAGCTGCCGTGTTGTCACAAACGAGTGACAGTGGAAACATCTCTAAGCTGTTCAAACCCTGAACGGTACCATAGTTCCCACAAAAGAAAAGTGGTTGTCTCGATTCGGATTCGGAAGTGTGTGAGCTTGGGTGCCAAAGTGTGTTAGGTATGGGCGGTGATGGGGCAGTGGTTAAGACGCATGCCTTTGGTGTCAGAGACCTGGGTTCTACTCCTCACTGTGACACGTCCGCCAATGTGTCCCTGAGCAAGACACTTAACTCCTAGTTGCTCCAGAGGAGTGCAACCTCTGACATAAATAGCAATTGTAAGTTGCTCTTGATTAAAGTGTCAGCTAAATGAATAAATGCAAAAGCTTACGACCTTACAGCAGCAGGGACGGAGCAAAACACAAAAAAAACATATTTAAACTTAGTGGTCTGTTATTAAAAGAAGTGTTGCCATCGCTTGGGACTGCTACATCTAATATATAGTGGAACAAATTAGATTGTGTCGGGCCACCATAGTCTAGTTAATGGAAAGTAAGTTAAGGGAAACACTGTGTGTGTGTGTGTGTGTGTGTGTTCCACATACACTGGATACATTTATATATATGTTAGTGTTTTTTTTATCCTGCGTGAAAGGGGCTTTAGTGTCCCCTTGTATATTGCCTTTGTTTGCTGTTGCAGGTCGTGGCAGGAATGCCTGGCTAAGCCCTCAGGGTTGTGCCATGTTCACTCTGGGGGTCCAGGTTGAGCTGAGCTCCAGGCTCGGACAGAGGATTCCCTTTCTGCAGCATCTGGTTGCTCTGGCGGTGGTGGAGGCTGTTCGCACCCTTCCTGGATACCAGGTATTAGCCTACACATCTTCTGTGATTTGGCCTATTCACTGTACATATGAATACACCCTTAATATCAAAGTAGTAGTATATAGAAGCTCAGTGCATTGGTTATTAAATGAAACTGTGTTAATTGATGATGTTTGAACGTATTTCAACCTTCATCAGGACATAGACCTGAGGGTGAAGTGGCCCAATGACATCTACTACAGTAACCTGATGAAGCTTGGGGGAGTACTGGTGACTTCCACTGTAATAGGATCAACCTTTCATCTGCTCATAGGTAACAACCTCCCCTTTATCACAGCGAATGAGACTGGATGCTTTAACTGACAGTTCTCTTTTTCACTCACATGCAATGACAGAGAGAGAGAGACCGAGAAAGGTCTTGGACAATTCTAGTGAGTTGGTGTATCCCAGTTCCGCAAGGCTGTATGCTAAATTTTGTGTTGATACAAATCAAAATTCAAAAAGTAGATTACTGTTTTTCAGATTATGCAAATTAGCAAAAATTACTTCCTGGTGGGCTTTTATGGTCCTAGAGGATTTTGTGTATAGCAAGCTGAGTTTGATATGTGTGTCAAATGTCAAGTAAATCACACTAACAAATTTTGGCCGTTAATTATAGTACCATCATCAGGCCTATTGGGTCATATTTCCTGTGAAAAATTTGCACATGATTTCCAGTTATGTGGAAACGTTTCATGTCTCTGGCTTATTCCAGCTCAGAGCAAATTTGGCGATGGCCCAAGACAACAAATATTAATAAACCAGTACAAACTCTTTGGCTTCTACTCCTTGGGATTTTTTAACCCTACTAAAGCCCTGATCATACAGAGTGCACTTTGCCTACAGTTTTTTTTTAAAGCTTGGTGTGATTTTTTAAACATTGTTTCTAGGCAACCACAGAATAATCTGGCCTTGCTTAATCATTATTTTGCTTTTGTAGTAAACAGATTTGTACCTTTTTTTATTATATAAGTATATTTAGCTTCTACTGTAATAGAATCAAATTTTAATCTGCTCATGGGTAACAACCTCCCCTTTATCACAGCGAATGAGACTGGAGGCTTTAACTGACAGGTCTCTTTTTCACTTACGTGTCTACATAAACCCTTCCTTCACATGAGCAACAGCCACCACTAGTTCGTCCTCCACTATTGTCATCTAATTGGACAATGGGGGGAAAAATGCCAGTAACATCGGGTCCTTTTCTGCTTTGAGTTGAAGATTTTTGTTATCAAAATGCCTACAGAAAACAATTAGAAAAAGGTAACTCTCACTTCCAAGAAATTGACCTGCATTAAGACAATCCAGATTAAGTCGCATTTAACATGAAACACCTACAGAAAGCAATAGGAGGAGAGAGAAGAGGGACGAGAAAGCACAAGACTACAGAAGAGGGAAGAAGTCAAGTTAGTAAAATGCATTAAAGGGATAAGGATGCACACAGGTGGAGAGGGAGAGGAGAGAGGAGCTCAGTGTAGTGGGGTAGTAAGGCACTATATGCTCTTTAAGATAAGATGGTGCCTGACCATTAAGAGCTTTGTAGGTGAGCAGAAGGATTTTAAATTCTATTCTGGATTTTACATGGAGCCAATGCAGAAAAGCTAAAACAGAATTATGATCTCTTTTCCTGGTTCCTGTCAGAACACATGCCGCCGCATTCTGGATCAGCTGGGGAGTCTTAAGGGACTTGTTCGAGGTGGTTGATAATTAAGAACTGCAGTAATCCAGCCTAGAAATAACAAATGTGGTTTTTTTTGAGACAGGATGTTCCTGATTTTTGCAATGTTACATGGGTGTAAAAGGCGTTCCATGAGATATGTTTTAATTATTATTTATTAGTTATGTTTTCAAACAAGTAATTCATTACTGTTAAACGTTTACCATATTTTCCTGTTCCTTTTATTGCCACAAGAAACAATATCCCTGAAGCATTTGCTGTTTCAATTTATTTCCTACTTCTTGGAGGGTAGCTGAGAACTACTGGAAGGTATTCAATCCTACGGTTGTGTCAGTACTCATGTGTAGCTCAGCTAGTGAGATGGCAGAGAGAGGACAGCCTTTACATTGTGGAAGTCATTAATCATTGACCTAGTTATCTCTCAACTTCTATTTACAGCATGTACTAAATAGAAAACTTGTCATGTCATTCTTTTCATTAACCGCTGAGTTACAGATTATGAGCCGCAGACGAGGCTATGCAATGTCGGTAGAATGAGTCTGTACATTCAAACTAGACATACCATAGACTACGCTCCCTCTGGACAATATAACCAACAATAAATTACAAAGGTTTCGTTTTTGGTAACACAAACAAGTTGTTTTTCTCAGTAAGTAACCCTGCAACTTTACAAGTTACTTTTTAATGGCTGTAATCATGCAATGTAACAAGTTACTTTTAAAAGTAGCATTACCCAACATTGGTCACCAATAGTAATAATACAGACTCTTGTAATACATTAACAGGCACCAGTGAAATACAGTCTCTGTTGTTTGCTCAAAATGATATTGTATTGTTTCTTTAATATGATGTGCCCTACAGGCTGCGGGTTCAATGTGACAAACAGTAACCCAACAGTGTGCATCAATGACCTGATCCAGCAGTACAACATACAGCATAACTGCAGTCTGCAGCCGCTGAGCTGCGCTCAGCTCATTGCTCGGACTGTCAGCTGCTTGGAGGCTCTCATCAGCAGCTTCCAACAAGGAGGTCCAGATGCCGTCCTACCCATCTACTACAAGAGATGGCTTCACAGGTGAGCACTGCACCCCCCCCCCCCCCCCCCCCCCCCCCCCCCCACTGGGCTTTAGACTTGATTCAGCTGGTACATTCATTAGGGCTGAACAATTAATCAAAATTACAATACATGGTATTCTAGAGACTTTGTTTGGTACAGATCCCTGAGATGTCACACCGTAATTCATTTTCATATGTTTTTTAATAAATATTAGAAAATTGATGCAAAATGATTGCAAATCTTCTTGCAATTGTAATATCAGTCAAAATAATCACAATTAGATAATTTTTCAAAATCGTTCAGCCCTAACATGCAAACATGAAATTTCTTTTGGTGGAGCTGTCCATACTAGGGATCAGGGCTTGACATTTACACCCGCCAACCCCCAGACACAAGTGGATTTAAGCAGTGGCGGGCAGAGGATGGGGGACTCGAGTCACATGACTTGACTCCAGTCGCAAATTTGAACTGAGACTTGCTTGACTATAAGAGACAAAAGACTCGACTTGACTTAGACTTGGTGTTCATGACTTGAGACTTGACTTAGACTTGAGACAGATGACTTGAAAATGACATGATTATTTTTAATGAATATTTGCATTCGCTCATTCCAACATTTGCACATAATCCTTCAACCATGTGTGCTTCACATAACGTTAGCGGTCCGGATCTTCATAACAGCGGCGTAGAAATAGACCGTTACATGTAGTACAACACATTCAAGGATTATGTTGTCGATGACGGCAGGAAGAAAAGAACAGTGGTATGCAAGGTCTGCAGCTCAAAAATCAGTGACACCATGACCACAACATCCAACTTCATCCGTCACTACAGAACCTATAAAGAAAGGTACGTTACGT
>NC_060172.1:35579784-35584623 GCF_021292245.1 Micropterus dolomieu
TCAATCTACGGCGTGATGCAGCAGCAGCCGGTTGCTGCCAAGGGGCAGTGCTGTTTTTGAAAAAAAATACGACATAAGACATATCCTTAGAAAAACCTGTGTAAAATATTCATTTTTCATGGTATTGACTATGTAAGGCTTTATGCTTTGTCCCCACAGTGTAGTTGTCTGCATGGAAACAAACAGGAATGGTAAGAGCTTACCGTTACTGACACATGTATTACTCTATAATCTATTTCTACCCTCTTTCAATAATCAGTGAAGCCAATAGTAGACTAAATAATAGAAACACCTTTGTGTATAGTTCAATATAGTTAGAACAGAAACACTACATCTTCCAAAATGTGATCATACAGTTGAATTGCCACTTCTCTTAAATTGTTTAAACAAACTGAATTCCTAAGAATTTCATATGACTTGACTTGCTTGACTTTCATCACAGTAACTTGAGACTTGCTTGTGACTTGGACATGTGTGACTTATTCCCATCCTCTGGTGGCGGGTAACACCTTCACTCTCACTAGCCACTTTGGCGGATTGAAAAATTGTGGTCTTCTCAAAAGGCATCTGCAATAAAAAACACATTGCAATGTGACACTATGACATTACAACTCCCATGAGTACTTCCTGCATTAGTCAAGCTGTTGCGCAAGTGACAGACAACACTGTAAGTGATGACCACCGTTATCTTTGCCCCATCCGATTCTCCCTCACTCAAGTCATTCCCAGAACTTCTTGGGCATTCATCCTTCTTTTGCTCCGATCTATCTATTGTCATATCTATCTATCAAATTTATAGCTCTAGCTTGTGAAATAGCAGCCTGCTTGTTAAAAGATGTCTAAATAATAGCTGTTGCTAGGCAACCGGTGCAAATGTTGAGCGCAGCAGTAAACAGCTGTTTCTATGAGGGGCTAAAAATGACCCCTCAGCAGTTCTAGGTATAAATATCTGTACCATTTTTCATTTAGTCTATAGCAACATCACCTTCACTGTCTGTACCTCTGTGTGTGTATATTGTGTAGGCTGCCTCTCTCCCCTCTCTCTCCTGCCATCCCTCTCTTTTTCTCTCTGTTGCTCTCTTGCCCTCTCTCTCTCTCTCTCTCTCTCTCTCTCCCCCTCGCTCTCTCGTCGTCTCTCTCTCTCTCTCTCTGTTCCTCTCTTGCCCTCTCTCTCTCTCTCCCTCTCTCTCCCTCTCTCCTTCACCCCCAACCGGTCGAGGCAGATGGCCGCCCACCCTGAGCCATGCTTCTGCTTGAGGTTTCTGCCTCTTAAAAGGAAGTTTTTCCTTGCCTCATAGATCATAAGGTTCTTATTTATCCCACAACCCCTGAAATTCACTAGATTAATAAACCAATTTTAGGAAAGTCATGAAATGAGAGATATAAGGATTTTATTTTCACGGAGATGCATGCATTTGAAAAAGCCAGGTGGGTTAAAATGACCCCTTGGCCCTTCTAGTCAGCCTCTCCTTGACTCTCACATTCACATATAAGATGTAAAAAGTTGTTTTTCAGAATTTGGTCAGACAAAAATAATGTGTTCGCCTTTGCTCTTTGTTTCAAAAACTTTTTTGTAAGGGAGGTTTTTCTTGTTTGAGATTTATACATTATCATCCTGTCAAAATGATAAATAAGCAACTGTTTGATCTTAGTGACCGAACCATGGGTGGAGCTTATGTATACTGACACAGGATGACAGTCAGTTTTTTTTGGGGTTGCTAGCTGGAGGGACACTACTCTTTTCTGTACACTTAGGGGTCCAAGCACCAATGCATTTTGATTTAGAATTCGCAAACCACACATTTATTTTTCAAATACTTTATATCTACTCATTTGGTACGTTGAGCTGCATCACCTGATACAGACAACGCCCATGTCAATTTCGCACTGGTCTATTAACTCAGAGACTTCAGAAAGGTGACAAAAGATTATTTGGGACCACACATGCCATTTTTATTGTTTGAAATTTTTATTTTGCACTATATTTTTGCACTTTAATTTTTGTCTGTGCAGATTAAGGTGTGTTAAAGCCAAAGGCAGCTGCGTTTGGAAGATACCAAAAGACTTTTTGCCTCTCATTCAAGAGGCTTCTTCAGTCCTGAACTGAAGAAGCCTCTTGATCTGCGTATGTTATTTTTGAATTACAATATATTTTACTGAAAGCTGACACAAAATTAGGTGCACCACCCCTTGATGTGATCAAAATATACCATGACAAATTTGGTGCAAATACAACCATAGATAAATGCGTTTTTTTGTATTTTGGTGCAAAATATTATTAAATCCATCAATCTGTGGAGATGCCATTAATAGATATTGAATATTATATTAATAATAATTCATAATTGTATAATTTAAATAAATGAAACCAGATTTTGTGTGCCCATGCAATAAACAGTATCTTGCAGTATTTACATACAAATTCTGGTGAAAATTGGATGATGTTTAATGTATTATAGGAATTTAGAATTAAGAAATTATGTAACTGATGCTGTGATCTCATTATGGTATCACACACCCACAATTCTAGAGGGCAGCCTGTTTCCTGTTTTTGTAGCTGGACTTAACTGAAATTACAAAATGAAGCCAAGACCAAACCTTATATTATATATACCATTTATATTAGATTACACATGTAGGCTGATTAGTAAATAATAATATTACATTTCATCACAAGGACGATCAATGTCATGTTTCTGTCTTTGGAAAGTGTGTTTAATGGCGTCGCTATCAACAATTCTTACACTCTGCCTGTATCAGTTGTTCTGCTGACACTTTCTCTTCGTTTACTCAGTGGAGCCTGTAAATGTTGCAGGTCTATAGTTTAGTATTTATTGGGTCTCTATGCCAGCTGGATGACGCGGGTTCAAATCTCAAGCTGGGCATGGTGCACTGTATGATTCACATAGTTAATCTGTATTTTTATACAAGTTACAAGAGTAAACCTGTGAATATTAGAGATGTTCTAATATCAAATGATCACATTGAAGCTAATCAGCGGATAATAGTGTGATGTTTCATTAGACACTGTTTAAATATGGGTTTAAACATTGCTAGGTAATACTCACACCAATAGTTGTATCATGAGATAAAGCTGAGTAATGAAATGTTTTAATGCATTATATACTGTATATCATTTTAAACAAAGATATGCTGCTACCTCTCAATTTATTGTCACCAGACGCCAGCATTCACATGCCAAGCTCCCTGCTGTGGTCGGCAATAACACAACAGAGGTAAAATAAAAGAAATGATGCCAAGGATGTTTCAACTTCTCGAATCATGGATGGACCCCCCCCCAAAGAATCGCCACCTTAGGCACACAGTGGAGGCGTTAGTATGTCCCTGTGATCCTGGGACCTGTGTTGACCAGGGCAGTAGCCCCTGGTAGGCTCTCCCAAGGCAAATTAGTCCCACAAGAGGGGCCAGATTAAGAGCAGGGTTTCCGTTACGTACGCTGCAAAATTATTGCCACCACTTCTTCAGAATTTCATGAAATGTCATGAAGACACAATTACATGACTCTGCAAAGGCTTTTAGTTTGACAGGACAGTGAAGACACGTCGGTGGAACACTTAATCTTTCGGCAACACCGGAGTGCTGGCGACACGCATCCAAGCATAGGCAGGGAGACAGAGTAAGGAGAAAGGCAGATTTAACAAGTTAACATTAAGTTAGATAAATTGTACAGTTTAAAAGAACATTCACCATTAACATTGAACAAACAATTTGGCCGATAAACCACACAGTATTAAAATAGAGACAAAAAACTGCCGTTGAAAATCAATTGGTATGAACTGTCATCCAAGCTGTGTGCGTGCGTTACACAAGAGAGCTCTAGCCAGTGCGCTTGTGCCAGATATAAATGAGATGGGCAGATGCAAGCTTTTACAAAATAAGGCAAGCTTTGGTTGTTCTACTTGTGTTACTCAAATCCAGAAACTGCATACTGTGTCACTGGCCATATTGGAAAGCAGCCTGTATGACCCGTTCACAAGGTGCAGAAATACTTTCACTTTCCATTAAAGGCGTTTTAAAGCCTATTTAGTCTGTACAGAAAATGTAGGCTACATACTGTATAACAATCAGATGTTCACTGGATTGATTCTGCCTAAAATAGCAGAATCCTGTCAGTGTGTAGAGCATGGTCTTTTCTTTTCCTCTAATTCGCTTGGTTGCTACTTGTTTTTTAGCAATATCCGACAGGAATTAATTTCATTGAAAGATGCTGGTGAATCTGATCTTTGCTTTCAGTCAGGCTACCAGCTGTTATTTATTCAGGAAAAAAATGATTTTTGAGCTCAATTCAATTTTATTTATATAGCGCCAAATCACAACAGTTATCTCACAGCGCTTTTCATAAAAGAGCAGGTCTAGACCGTACTCTGTGATGTTATTTACAGAAGCCCAACAGTTCCCACCAAGAGCAGCACTAGGCGACAGAGGCAAGGAAAAACTTCCTTTTAAGAGGCAGAAACCTCAAGCAGAACCATGGCTCAGGGTGGGCGGCCATCTGCCTCGACCGGTTGGGGTTGAGGGAGAGAGGGAGAGAGAGAGAGAGAGGGCAAGAGAGGAACAGAGAGATAAAGGGGGAGAGAGAGAGAGAAAGAGAGAGAGAGAGGGCAAGAGAGCAACAGAGAGAAAAAGAGAGGGATGGAAGGAGAGAGAGGGGAGGGAGGCAGCCTACACAATATACACACAGAGGTACAGACAGTAAAGGTGATGTTGCTATAGACTAAATGAAAAATGGTACAGATATTTATAGTAGTGTTAATGATAATAATCGTAATGTTAATGATTATAATAACAATAATAATAATAGGACTAGTAACAATAGTT